>NW_013665691.1:137887-141187 GCF_000517525.1 Limulus polyphemus
GCCGCTGTGCTACTGGGGGGCGTGCCTGACGAAATTAGAGAGAGTTTAGGGACATACCCCCCCGCTCAGATTTGTAATTATAGTGGCAATTTGGGCCTTTCTTATACAGTGATGGAAAAACAGAAAAATACAAAATATTAGTGAAGTTAAAGTGAAAATAAATTATTTAATGATCAACTTACATTACCTTCGTTTTTTTTGTCTTCTGTTTTGGACTATTTATGTGCATTTATCAAACTGATTTTAGAATCTTAATGTATTTGTAGCAAGCCAATATATTTAGAGGAAAACTCTCAGTGGTTTAGTTAGAACTCTCTTTCCTTACGATGATGGAGAATATTGTGTCTTTCTTTATAAATTTTTACCGTGCACTTATCATTATTAACTCAATTAATATTGCCTTGGGATACACCCAGATCGGCTGCACCTGAAAACTGCACACGGCTTTTATGACCTTTTTGCATTTTTTACCACTACATTGCCCCCTGTAGAAGGATCTTCACCAAATTTGGCATGAAGGTTTGTTGGGATACATGCAAAATTGCGTTTTCACAGTTTGTGTTTTGCAATTTTTATGGGCGTTTTTTATAATTAGATATAAGGGAAGCAACTTTTCATATCCTAAGATAGTCCAGGAGACGGGTACTCCAGCTAGTCTATATAAATATAATAATACTGTCTGTTGTCTGTTGTATGTCCACGTAACTACTTCGCAGGGTGTAGATGGATCTTCACCAAAATTGGTATAGAGGTTCATTAGGTCCATGCAGGGGTACATACAAATTTTCAGTTTTGTATTTTGCGGTTTTTATGGGCATTTTTGCATTTTTTTATCCCTACTTCGACTCTTGTGCTAGCTGGAGTACCCGTACCCTGGGCGGACGTTATGTAAGTTCATGAATGATGAAAGTTTACCTTAGGACACGAAAAGTTGCTTTCCTTATATGTAATTGTAAAAAAAAATTATGCAAAAACGCAAATATATCTCCGCATGGACCCAACAAACCTTCATGTCAAATTTGGTGAAGATCCATCTACAGGGGGTGAGGTAGTGTTAAAAAACGCGAAAACGCCCATAAAAAACGCAAAACTGAAAATTTGTATGTATCTCCCCATGGACCCAATGAAGCTCCATACCGCCCCTACCAAATATCCGACTAGTGGGTAAAGTAAGCAGATGTCAAAAGTAAAGTTACAAAAAAGAAAAGTTTCCGTTTAAACCAAGTGGAGACATTGTACCTAAAGTATAAACAAAGTGACGTTCTTTGAGTTCACAAAAATGACGTGTAGATCTTAGAATGTCGTGTTTTTCGTCTGAAAGGTGTCTTGAGACTGGTAACTCAAGATTACGATTTAATATGTGTAGCTTGTGTTCGCGAAATGTGTCACTGATTTTGCGACCAGTTTCACCAATGTACAACAAACTACAGAGTCACAAACAATGCAGTATATAACGGATTCTGATAAATATGTCAGAGTATTTCTAATGCAAAAACGGACAGATCACCGAAATTCAATTCTCAATGTGATAACAAGTTACACAACGTGGTCGGTTACAGGAAGAGTGTCGGAATGAGTATAATTAATCAAGTTAGCATGTGTGTAAATCTAATAACAGGTTGTTCAGTGAAAATACCCTTAGTGTGAAGAATGTAAAAGTTGTCCCTGATAATTTTGGTGATTTGAGGTGACACAACTGGGTGATAAGGAATAGTTAAAGTAAGCTTATTATATTTCGTTGCAGATCTTTTGATTTACGCACGAAGTAAATTCGTTTATAAGGGGTCCTCTCAAACTGTAAAGCTTTATAAGTTTTATTTGTATAATGTCTTGTACTTCAAGTGAATGTTATATTGAAAATGGTAATTGTTGCTATTTTAAAGAATGACGGGTGTTAAGAAAACTCTGTAAAGATTGCTTAACTTAATTAATAACAGTTTTATTCACATTAAAGATCACATCTTTGTTTCATAATATTTCTTTATACACAACATTGACAGTGAAAATATTATCAGTATTTTTCATTTTCCATTGGAACTATGAATCAGTCATTTTTACCTACATTTTTATTAGGACGTTCATTTGGTTTGTTTGTTTCGTAATTAAGCACAAAGCTACACAATGGGCTATCTGTGCTCTGCCCACCACGGGTATCGATACCCGGATTCTAGCGTTGTAAGTCCGCAGACATACCGCTGTGCCACTGAGAAGGGGCTTGTTCATCTGGAAAACCCCACATAAAATTGACTAGGCGCCGTCTTCTTTTTTCTCGTGTTTCTTCTATTTGATTATTTATTAATTAACATCTATTCACAACTTAAAACTTTTCAAACATATCTTTTCGACTTTCATAGAGGTATATGATTTAACGTTATATGTGTGTAAAAATGAAGAACTGTCACTTTGATTGACGTTCTACAATTAATGGTATTTTCATTAATATAATCAGTTGTGTTTAAGTATGCGTTTAAAATTTAATTTAACTTATTTGGAGTATCTATTTCAAACATACATGTAATTTAACAGTTTTATAATAGTAAAAATTATTTTGTAATTTAAGAGCCAATTTCAAAAAGTAAATGAATTCTAAACTAACTTATTGATTACATTGTTAAATATTTAACGAAAATTTTAGGAAGTAGGAATCGTATACTATAATACAGAACGTAACAACAATAGGTCAGTTTTTGTGAAGAGAGACGGATGGATTACGTGATTTAACTGAAACGAATGGAAGATTATATGGATTGAAAAACTTATGTAACTTTATTTAACAAAGTTTCCACTTTTAATAGTCTTAAATAGATTTCAAAATTAAAACTTATCTTGCTACCACCGACTGGTTAACTATTCCTATTTGTTTTCGAGCTCGCCACAAAAGGCACCGATGGCAGCGTAAAACGACGACAGAAACTACTTATTATTTAGTAGATGTAACGATAATTGTAAAAACTATCTTATGTAAATTAAAAATAGAAGCGAAAACAGTACGTTAAATGTGTACTAAATTATAAAAAACACAATCCGCTGTAGAATAATAATGTAATTGTTTCGTTGAATATTTATAAAAACGAAACATTAGGCATGATAAAATCCTTTTAAGGACAGATAATTGTAAAAGTATGTAAAATACATTATTGGCTATAATATTTGTCTCGTTCAAGTAATGTATAAATCAAGAGTATGTATGATAAAAACTGCCTTATGTAGTACACTTTGTTAAAAACTAGCCTTATGTAGTACACTTTGCTAAAAACTGCCTTATGTAGTACACTTTGCTAAAAACTGCCTTATGTAGTA
>NW_013665691.1:142083-146217 GCF_000517525.1 Limulus polyphemus
AAACATAGACGTTGATGACATGTTGAGACACCCTACGATTAGCTCATCATCCTATTGAACTATCCGCCTATAATATCACCACCTGCCTATACAAACACTATACTTAATAACACTATCCGCCAATAGAAACCCCGCCCGCCTTTTTAAAACGTACGCAATTAAACATGTTAGATAAAACTATAAAGTTGATAAGATTAAAATAGCAGATTTAATGTTTTACTTATAAAACGAAACTGTAATTATGGTAAAAAACTTTTTAGTACTGATAAGTGTAAACACAACGTTATGCAACTTACATAAAATATTAATTTTAAGACTTTGATTGTTACTACAATATTGATGACATGTTGAGGCACGTTAACCTACATCACCCTCTTGTGGTTCGCTGGCAAACTATTTGAACGATCATCTCCAGAGCAGCAGACAACTTCCGTTGACAACTGTTATGGCGGCATGACAATTTCCGCCTGTCAAGTGTTTTGGCGGCCTACAACAACGTGGCCCTAGCAATGCTCCCTCTATTTCCGCTTCGTGAGACTATGACGTCATCGTCTCTATTCTCTAGCCTACCCCTGAAGCAGCCAATCAGCACAGGTGTGTTTAGGGTTTAGCCCTAACTACTTACCTGGGTTAAATCCTGAAACTGATTGCGTCGTACTTCGGTTATGTCACCAACTTGATTCTTTCTTGCTGAGTTATATTCCCAAAACTGCTTCTTTCTACCTAGGTTAGATTCCCACGACTATTACTTTGTACCAGAGTTAGATTCTTACAGCTGTTTCTTTGTACCTGAGCTATATCCAAACAACTACTACTTTGTACCTGAGCTATATCCAAACAACTACTACTTTATACCTGAGCTATATCCAAACAACTACTACTTTATACCTGAGCTATATCCAAACAACTACTACTTTGTACCTGAGCTATATCCAAACAACTACTACTTTATACCTGAGCTATATCCAAACAACTACTACTTTATACCTGAGCTATATCCAAACAACTACTACTTTGTACCTGAGCTATATCCAAACAACTACTACTTTGTACTTAGGTCAGATTCCCACGACTACTACTTTGTACCTAGGTCAGATTCCAACAATTATTTCTTTGTATCTGAGTTAGTTTCCCACAGTTTGTTTTTTTTTACTTAGGTTAGATTTCTACAATTGTTTTTTTTTGGTAAATTCCCACAACTGTTTCTTTTTTTGTTAATTATATACACTCAACCCCTTCTTTGTACCTAAGTCCTATCCCTAAATCTACTTCGCTTGTAATTGGGTTGGAATTTCTCTCACCATTTTATTTGCCTTGGCCCTTGAGTAAAGCAATAATATATAAAAAACTAAGAGCCCACTTATTTATATAACGAAATAAGAGCCCTCATATTTATATAAAGGACTAAGAGCCCACTTATTTATATAAAGAACTAAGAGCCCTCATATTCTGACTGTGTAAGAATATAATTAACGTTAAGTTTAAAGATAAGCTTATTTGTTGGTTGCCCGCCAGTGGCACAGCAGTGTGTCTGCGGACTTACAACGCTAGAAAGCGAGTTTCGATACCCGTGGTGGGCAGATTACAAATAGCCCATTGTGTAGCTTTGTGCTTAACTTCATACAAACAATTTGTTTGTGTTTTGAATATCGCGCAGATCTACTCGAGAGCTATCTGTGCTAGCCGTATCTAATTTTCAAGTGGTAATCTAGAGAGAAGGCAGTTAATTCAACACCACTACCGCCAACTCATGGACTATTCTCATCGAAAGTGAGGTTTGACCGTCACTCTTATAACGCAGCGGAGCGCGAACCACGAATCTACAGATCGGCAAATTAAACAGTAGGCCACGCTCGGCCCTTAACAGTAAAGACTTTTGTTTTTAACTTGAAAGCATGTCAACAATGCTATACTCGTATGTATGCATAAAGTAACGATGATTCGTATTAAGGTATTAATATTAATAAGCGCAATATCTTTAATATTTAGATCACTAGATGTGCTCACTTGTCATTGAGATTTAAATAATCTAGTTTTCAAAATGCCTACTTTCCATTAGCCTAATATTGAGGAGGCTATAAAAGACACATTTTAAGTGTTTTTCGAGGCTCGCACTAACTACGAAATGAAATATTGGTAATTCGTGTTAGAGTCTGAGGAAGTGACGCCACCCCCTGTTTTAGAGAAATATTAAACGGTAGAATATGAAAGCAGATGTGATTCTTAGGCTTCTATTGAGTGCATGGTGTTTAAAGTAAGCTGGACTGCTGATGTGGTGTTCTCACATGTGATAAAAACTATAAGAGTTTGAGTGAGAAGTAAATCTTTGTCAGAACTTAATTTATATTTATATGAAATTCAGAAGGCATAGTATAACAATGTATGCAGTTTTCAGATACAGCCGATCTGGGTGTATCCCAAGGCAATATTAATTGAGTTAATAATGATAAGTGCACGGTAAAAATTTATAAAGAAAGACACAATATTCTCCGTCATCGTAAGGAAAGAGAGTTCTAACTAAACCACTGAGAGTTTTCCTCTAAGTATATTGACTTGCTACAAACACATAAAGATTCTAAAATCACTTTGATAAATGCACATAAATAGTCCCAAACAGAAGACAAAAAAACAAACAAACCACGAAGGTAATATAAGTTGATCATTAAACTATTCATTTTCACATTAACTTCACTAATGTTTTGTATTTTTCTGTTTTTCCATCACTGTATAAGAAAGGCCCAAATTGCCATTATAATTACAAATCTGTGTGGGGTGGAGGGGGCATGTTCCTAAAATCTCACGAACTTCGTCAGGCGCAGTTGCAACAAATTTGAATCACTTGCAATTTTGGCCCCCTCTACAAACAAACACATTTTCCTTCCAATTATTTTTAAAGCTTTAATTTGTTTCTCAATCTCGAAAACATACAAATACAATTATTAGATTCTCCAATATATTAAACTTAATTCTAACCTATTCTATCAATAACTGAAAAGTAATGGCTTTGATGAACATCCGCTAAATTCCTGGGTTCGATTCCCCGCGGTGAACACATCAGATAATCAAACTGTTTACAGAAAATACATACAAATTGAAACAGGTATTTAAAAGAATTATTTTAGAAAAAATAAACATAATAAGTGTATTTTTGGACATGAGCAATAATAAATAAAACAAATAACAAGAACATGAGTGAATGGTAAGATCGGGGAATTTAACCTTTACAGTAAGACAGAGTGCATAATCACTTTAAGTAATGATAAACTTTAAATAAGTTAGAGCTTTCAGAAATACCTAAAGGAGATGATTTAAAATCCCATTTTACGGACTGGATTTTCCCTTAAAAAATGGGTCTAATTACCTTCTTAATTTTTATTTTATTATTTGTAATTGATGATTTTTGGCTTGTTTCTTAAAGTCTATCTTTAAATATATTTTCTTCTGGCTACATTCTAGATAATGAACACCATTTCTCTTTGACTTCTTGATTCAAATTTTGTAAAAGTTACTATAAACCATTACTTTTCTTTTTCAGAATTAAAGAACAGGGAATTCCAAATCCGTGACATGATTTAGCTGAAAAGATCTTACAAGTTCTCCAATTACGGACGTAAACCGGTTGGTGCAAGTTTTATTGTTACTTTTAGACTGTGAAAGATATGTTGAATTTGCAGAAATTTAACATTTCTTGCTATATTATAATATTCTTATTGTAAACAAAAGAGACAGAAATCAAGGTTTTTGTACATAACTTAATATTTTAGTTTTCATTATCTGTTTCTTAAGAAGCTCATACTATTTAAACGTTTAATTGTCCATATTTTCATATACACGTACTTGGTGTTAATAATTAGTTGACACATAATAAAACTGTTAGTTTACTGACTCTAAGGATTTGAGATCAGTCGTATTACACACACCCCCTTTCCTGTGGCAAAACAGTAAGCCTAAAGGCTTATAACGATAAAAACCAGGTTTCGATACCCATGGTAGGCACAACACAGACAGCCCATTGTATAGTTTTATGCTTAACAACAAATAGAAACAGTCGTTACAAATGAAAAAACAAAACAAAAAATAGTTTATATCTTGGAAATTCGTGTGTTTTTTTTGGGGGGGGGACGTGGAACTATC
>NW_013665691.1:146598-162741 GCF_000517525.1 Limulus polyphemus
ACGTGGAACTATCTTATTTATTCATGTATCTCAATATCATGATATTGTTAATAAATAGCTATCATGTTTTTTCAGCAAAACAAAAGCTTAAAGCTTATACATCAGTTAAAAGTAACATAAGACTTACAAATTTAGTCTAAGATTCAGAATGTTATTTAATTAGACATCCACGATTTTGACATGTGACAGTTGAGAAAGTTTTTTCTTTCTAAAACTTGATAGAAGAAAACAAAACTTCAGATACAAATGAAGAAGAGAAAAAGTTGAATATAAAATAGTGATTTAATTATATTTTTTGTTAAAGTATACACTTAATAAATCCTAATTCTACAAATATAATGGTTTTGACTTAATCCTCTTTCCTGGCTTATAACCGTATCGACTTAATAAGCAAGTCAAGTATATATATATAGAGCCTATAAGACTTCAGAAGTTTAAGTCGAATTACATATATTATTCAATCATATTAAGAGTTGTTTTTTTTTGCAATATAAAGAATTATAGATACCGCAGATCTTGACTATGTTGCTGTGTGCTCACTATTCCCTTGTAGCATTCATTGTTCATGTTTTTATTGCAAAAGTAAACTAATGAGGACTCTCGATTTCAGATTTTAAAAAAATCCCAAACTATATGTAACCGATAGTAGCTTATGAAAGATAACAGTGAAGTTTAAAAACATACACACGTCATAACGTTTTTTTTTCTGTTGCTCTTTTAATCAGCTTGATCTTTCACATGCGTGGATTTTGTTTTATGTACGGGTAGAATATACATTGAGAATTTGTAAAGTTACATACAGATGGAGAGGTGACCCTGAACAATTCGCTTCTAGAAGTAAAAAAAATGACTTTGAATAATTTATTTTATGACCAACATTTCGGGTGAAATACATCTTAAATTCATGTACTGAACTAAACGAAATTGTTATTGGGTGAAAAACCTGCCTTGAATTAATGTGTGACACCACATTAAGATGTTACCAGGTAGAGTACTCATCTATAATTAATGTGTCACACCATATTAAGCAGTTATGAGGTGGCTTACACATCTGAAATTGATGTGTCACACCACATTAAATCGTTACTACGTAGAGTACACACTTGAAATTAATGTATGACACTGCACGAAATTGTTACTAGGTAAATTACACATCTATAATTAATGTGTCACACCACATTAAGCAGTTACGAGATAGCTTACACATCTGAAATTGATGTGTCACACCACATTAAATTGTTACTACGTAGAGTACACATCTATAATTAATGTGTGACACCATATTAAGTTGTTACCAGATAGAATACACATATAAGATGAATGTGTCACACCACATTAAGCTGTTACCAGGTAGAGTACACATCTATAATTACTGTATGATGCTACACGAAGCTGTTACCAGCTAAAGTACACATCTATAATTAATGTGTCACACCACATTAAGCAGTTACGAGATAGATTATACATCTGAAATTGATGTGTCACACCACATTAAATCGTTACTACGTAGAGTACACATCTATAATTACTGTATGATGCTACACGAAACTGTTACCAGCTAAAGTACACATATATAATTAACGTGTCACACCACATTAAGATGTTACCAGGTAGAATACACATCTGAAATTGATGTATCACACCACATTAAATTGTTACTACGTAGAGTACACATCTATAATTAATGTGTGACACCATATTAAGTTGTTATCAGATAGAATACACATCTAAGATGAATGTGTCACACCACATTAAGCTGTTACCAGGTAGAGTACACATCTATAATTACTGTATGATGCTACACGAAGCTGTTACCAGCTAAAGTACACATATATAATTAACGTGTCACACCACATTAAGAAGTTACCAGATAGAATACACATCTATAATTAATGTGTTTGATTCCTCGGGGAGGACAGAGCAAAGATAGCTCACTGTGTAGCTACGCGTTAAGAACAAAGTCTCTATTTGTAACAGTATTAATATTACTCTGTAATAGTATTATAAAGAAAAAATGAAGTACTGATGTAGAAGATACACGAAAAAAAGTGTATATGTTTATACCATTAATATGCATTTGTTGTATAAATGTTTCATTTTTGGAGAGCCAGGCGTGATTTTGTAGTTAGCGTGTCCAGACTAGAAATTCACGGTTTTATGGTTCGCGTTTCGTTGTTGCATAAGCGCGTTCCGTTCGTTAGGGATGTGGATGATATGAGAGTGAAAGCAAAATTCCACTACTCAGTCAGACAAGAGAATCTCAAGAGTTGTCGGTTGGTGCTTGTGACTAGCTGCCTTCTTTCTTGTCTTCTAGCTCAGAATTAAGAAAGACTATATGCAGATAACCTTTTGAGTAGCTTTGGGCGAAAATCCTAAAATAAACAGAAGTCACTTAAGGACACAGATATTTGCACCTTTATCACAAGTGGTGGTTAATGATCAAATAACACCTAAAAATGCCACTAGGAAATGCATAAGTTAGATTATTGTTATGTCAAAAAGGTTATTTAGTGTGAAAGTAAAAGAAATGTGGAAAAAGCCCCAAAATTATCAATTAGAAAGGCGTTGGTAATGGACTGCATCTGCCTAGAAAGTCAGAACGACGTTTCAAGCTGTTAGCGCAGTTCTTCATCAAGTCAAATTATTAGAATCACTGGCGTCTGTCACTTGGTTGTGACAATTCGGTGTTCAGAAGCGCTTATATCGCTTCTACAACTTGTTTCTTTTTTATTCACTAGATGCCCTCAGTAAAAACTGTTCAATCTGTTATTTTTTGATTCACCGTGGCAGACATTTAGGTTATTGAAACCAGATGTACTCAGAAATAAACAAAAATAAATGTTCATCCTACTCGTGGCGTAGAAGATATAGTAGGAAGTATTCGTGGAGGAAAATGTTTCTCTCGACCCTCGTCTCACCCAAACAATTGTTGGAAAAGCTCAAACAGCTGAGAAAAGTTTTCCCTCTTCATGTGGATCTTCCCTGCGCAAAGTAAATTTCAACGTTATAAGAAAAAAATCAGAAATCATAGGATTCAACCAAACAAGGAGGGGATCCTATACCCAAAAATTTGATCTGGAGGAAAACTAAAGTACCTCGAGAAAAATGTACTTTCGCTGGTTGAGCGTCGAATATTCTAACCGACCAGTGCCAGACTAATATCTAAATTTGGAAAAAAATTCACGTTAGGAAAAACATACATGGATGAAATGACTCAATGATTACTTATTGGAAATGAGCCAAGTGGCAGTGAGCTAACTAGAGAAAAATGTACTTTCGCTGGTTGAGCGTCGAATATTCTAACCGACCAGTGCCAGACTAATATCTAAATTTGGAAAGAAATTCACGTTAGGAAAAACATACATGGATGAAATGACTCAATGATTACTTATTGGAAATGAGCCAAGTGGCAGTGAGCTAACTAGTTGGTCAGGAAATTCATATGTTCTTTAAAGACTGGTAAGTGGCTTCGAAGTGCTCTGCTGATGAGAGCATCTTCCGTGATATCTTTCAGGAGGAGATCAACGAACTTCTGGTGAATTTCATTTGTAGGCATCCCAAGCCACTTGCAAACGCATTTTGTGACGTCGTTTCTTCTTCTTCGGATTCGGAATCTGAGGATTTACGTTCTTATGGAATGTTTTTTTTCTTCTTTCTGATGATTGTCTGGAAACGATGGTGGGCTGACGAGGTTTTTCTTGTGGGTATTAAGCCAGCGTTTTCTTTTTCAGCAGGGGTTTGGGTAGCTTGGGTCTGGGGAGAAAGTTTAACTGGGGCATGCTTGTTTGTTTGGATTACTATATTGCTCTGAGAAGGTCGGAAATCTTCTTATAGTGTGGTTTTCAGCCCTGAAATAAAGGTACTCCAAGCAACGAATACGTAGAAGTAATTACTCGGCTTCCTGACTGGAAATAATTACTACCTTCATGAATTGTGTAGTATTTGTAGATTTTATACGGACGTGTTTTTATGGATGGCGAGAATTTTGGATGGTAAGTTTTTTCCAGGGCTTTCCACTTTCCCCAGGAAAATGATGGAAAGTTGTCACTACTTCATGATGGATGGTACAGAACTGGGGTTCCAGAGAGAACACTGGTAAGCGAAGTCCTCGGGTGATGTTGGATGAAAATAGCATATATATATGACCTTCTTTTTGTTTCGGTAAGGAGTTTGGAATCTGTCTTGTACTTGATGAAGTCGAGTATTTGCTTCAAGGAGTAAGTGCTACGTAAACCGTAGATAATCACTGGAGTTGTCATGATTTTTCCTCTCTCCTGATTCTCTCTGTATGTCTCTCTCATGTTCAATTAATTCAGTTCATTTCAACCATGGCAGGTATTTAGGCTAAAGAAAACCAGGTGCACTCAGAAATCGAACGTTTCTCTTCACCCCACTCGTTGCGTAGATGTAGTAGGAAGTCATCGTGATTAAAAACTAAGAACAATAATTGCAGGGATAAAAATTTCAGACATAAGAGGAACATAGGATCCAACAAAACGGGAAGGAGATTCAATATCCAACAGTTTTATGTGTGTGTGTGTGGGGTGGGGGGACGAGGGTACCCCGAGAAAAACTCGTTTTCATTGGCTAGATGCCGAATATTCTACTCTTCTAGTGACAAAACTGCTAAAATCTAGATTAGAGAGGGGGACTATATATTATTAATAATAACATGCATGTATGGAGTACTATGTTGGTGACTCATTGGACTTAAATCGATTTATTAATGAAAGTCGGAAAAAAGAAATGTGATATGGCTAATGAGGGCGTCCCTAGAGTCGTCACTTAGGGTACCTGCTAAGCTGTGGTGTACTCGAAGGCTCTGGCACCACCTGAGTCAGCTGTCCTAGGAATCTTCTTAGTTGTCGTTGTAGGTGTTTACTGCACGCTTAAACGTATGCTTAAATCCCTATTTTAGACGTCTATGGAAGATTTCTCGACTTATGTCGTGGTCATGGACTTCGGGTTCCTGATATGTGTGCGTGTTGACTTGAGTCTGCTTATTTCGGGTACTTGTTTTGGTTTGTGGTCGACGGTCGGAAGTAGAAGGTTTTTCCGTGGAGTTGTGACACAATGATCTTGTCTGTGGAAGATAATTTCTAGAAAAGGAGGGGGGGTGTTTTCTTCCATTTCCGTAGTGACGTGGATGGTTTGCGGATATACCCTCAAGAAAGAAAATTACCAATTCTTTTAACTCTAGAATTACGGACGGGATCCATACCATCAATTTTTTTAATATACTGTATAAACTATATACGCACCAAATTGCTTCTGACTCCAATAGTTCGTAATTCATTTTCATACACATTGTCAACTGTGTAAAATAAAAGCAACCTTTTCTTTATTTATTATCAACATTTAAATTTCAAAAATCTTCTACTATTCAGTTGCAGTATCGGGTTTTTGAAACCGCCTTGTTATAAGTCTAAGCCTCTCGTTCGTAGAACAGGTATAATTTTGTAGTACATCTAATACGTAAAATGATCTACGTAATTTTGCAGTTACGATACTCATACAACTTTTCTGATTGTGTTTAAATATTAAAGTTTTTTTTACTGTTATTTTAACCAAGATTTAACATTGTTAACATTCTTAATATAAAGATACTTTCAGTGTTCTCTACGTGTGTATTTTTGATAAATCAGATTGGTTATCTCTCTCTCTCTCTCTCTATATATATATATATATACAGTATTTAGTTTATCTGTGTAATTTTCTCTTATGGCAACTTATGATTTAAATCACCAAAGATTGTTACAAATCACAATACACTAATTAATTTTACTAAAGTTCACATTTTAGAACTAGGAATTGGTTTGTCTATATTTAAAGAAATTTCAAAATCGAATATTTTTCAACACAAGAGAACCCATATTAGAGAACCCATATTAATAGCCACCAGAGTATCCAAAGATTAAACCGATAATTGGACTTTTTCAAATTACCACAAATTTGTTAAAGTATTTATATAATGCTTGGTGATTTGATTGAATATTAAAAAAGAGAAAGATCGAAAACAGGTTAATTACTTTGACATGAGAAGAACGTTAAAGACTTGTTTTACACCACTTAGGATATTAATTTAGCGATTAGGCGTATTCAGTGTATTTTTAATATATATGTAAGCTAATATATGTTTGATTTGAATCATTAAAGTCACATATTTATAAGTGGAGATTGTGAAGACGGACGTCTATATAACTTAGCATTTTATAACTTTTAAACAAATAGAAACAATGTTGAAAAAAAAGCGATCATAGCTCAGGTCACAAAAGCCGTCACCGATCAAAATAATGTTCAGAAATTTACAAGGCAGGAATTTTCATCAACAAAATACTTGTGTATTCTAAAAATAACTTGGTACTCTGTAGTAACCAACCAACTTCAAAATGTTAACAATATAACCTATTCAACGACGAATATAACGTTAATTGTTCTTTTACTGTAATTTTGAAACTTATAATTTTACAAATGATTCGTGGCTCATAATAGCGTGTTTGAGAACAAATAAAAACACCGGGTTTTGGTAGTAAGATAATGAGTTTGTGGAATTAATAGTTTGAATTATAAATTAATTGTAAACAATAGATTTCTTTAGGACGCTTCCAGAGATAGAAATTGAAACACGCCACGAAAATAATTCACAATAAACAACAGTAAATATATTATATTCTCTTTAATAACTCATTAAACAGCAGTAAATGTATAGCTTATTTCATTCAAAAATATTAAGGGAATTTATTTTCAAGATTTTAAACAAGAAAAATAATTACATGAAAATCAGAAAACATAACTGATACACTGAATTTTTTAATGTTTTATTTTTTATTTCTACATCAAATAAATATTTTTTTCATGTAATTAAAGAATTTCACGTAATTATGACGTTAAAATCATGAAACTTGTCAGATAAGTTTTCCTCAGCAGATTTAGTCGGTCAGCTGTGGGTTAGTTTTATCGACAGACCTAGGGAAATCAAAAACAGAATTATCAAAAAATAATAAATATCCATTTGAAATTAAACTGTAAGAAATACAGTTGTAATAATTAAACTAAGAAATGCAGAGTACTAGGATAACAGTATTAAATTATTCTCGGCTTTTAAAAGATTCTAAATTGCCATCTATATATATAATAAGCTTGCGTTTGTCTGTCCGAAACTTTTCTCGCAAATTTCTCGATCAAACGCTATAAATCTCATATCGTTTAAAAGGCCTTTGTCCTTGGAGTCCGGATTACATATGGGCTTTTCAAATCAGAATCACCTTGACTGTTTTTTGCTTAGTTGAGCTTTTTAATGCAACGAATTTGCTACACGGTGGTACAATGTCGTTGCCATCACGTAACGACTGGCTTCCATTTGAACTTTAGTTTTTCATTTGCAAAGTATTTTACACAAACAACACTTAACCCGCGTGTAATTTCCTAAAATAAGATGAACATTACACCAAATATAATTGTATGGGCTTTCGCGATCTATTTAGATCTAAAATACGTAAGCGCAGTTCGTTCAAATCGCATTCCGACGTTTCTGCATATTCATCTAAGTTTGCCTTCACTACAACCTTATACATTTACTTTACTTTGCAATAATTTAGCTTCGGTTCGTTTCGTAAACTACTATAAAGACCTTTTAGCTATTTTTTCTTTCCTTCTGGGTTTATTTTTCTTTTTTTTGTGAATTTCTTTGTTTCATATCATAAAACCCTGTCATACACTGAATGCTCATAGCTGTTTCATACTCTGTACTCTATCATAAATACCAGTACTTTGCTATATTGTTTACTTTACATGTAGTTTTATTAAATAAAGTTGCGTACATGTAGTTTTATTAAATAAAGTTGCGTGCGTGTAGTTTTATTAAGTAAAGTTAAGTCTACGTGAGTTTGTTTGTTTGACCATGTTAAGCTTTTTTCAAATATACCAGGATTTATCGATCTAACACATAATGCCTGCAAGAAAGCGTAGCTTAAATGGCGTGCGTGGAAATTATAGAATAAGGAAAATTCAAGCGAAGGGCTTGAAAACTACCACAAATATTTTGCGGGTCACGGCTAGTTTTAAATAATTGCCGATTGAACAAGAATTAACTATATAATTTCAGACAGTTCCTATATAAATCGCTTTGAAGATAGTTTTGTTCTTGATTACCATCTGTAGTACATTGCACTGGTAGATATTTTCAAACACGCATAAAAGTTTCACAATAGATTTGTGTGCTGTGGCCACCGCAAGTATCAGACTCCGAATTATAGTCTTATAAGCCATCAAGTTATCACTGAACCATCAAGGAGTGAGAAATAACAATACACTGTAATAACAAATTCTATAGTTTTCATATTTATATATTTCTCTTAGGCGTTTTAAACATTTGAACCTGAACTCATATCCAAAAAAACCTATCGATTTTGTAAATTAAATATATTATCATAATGAATAACCTACGTTATTTAAATATTTTGATTTTCACTAATGATAATTCCTGTAGCAGACATCGTACTTCGTACTGTGTCTTACTAAACCGTTATGAGAATCCCCGTGGCAGATACATTGCTTCGTACTGTGTCGTACTAAACCGTTATGAGAATCCCCGTGGCAGATATATTGCTTCGTACTGTGTCGTAATAAACCGTTATGAGAATCCCTGTGGCAGATACATTGCTTCGTGCTGTGTCGTAATAAACCGTAATGAGAAGCCCTGCTGCAGACACCGTTCTTCGTATTGTGTCGTACTAAGCTGTAATAAGAATCCCTGCTGCAGATACCTTACTTCGTATTGTGTCGTAGTAAGCTGTAATAAGAATCCCTGCTGCAGACACCGTTCTTCGTATTGTGTCGTACTAAGCTGTAATAAGAATCCCTGCTGCAGACACCGTTCTTCGTATTGTGTCATACTAAGCTGTAATAAGAATCCCTGCTGCAGATACCTTGCTTCGTGCTGTGTCGAGTATTTTTTTATTACGCAACAATCACAGAAGCATTGTGGCGTTTGATCAAATTTTTAACATCATAAAACCAAAGAAACTTTTATTATTAATTATAAACAAACTGTGTGTATAAAGTAGCATAGGGAATGGGTTATAATGTGTTATTGCTGTACGTCAGCTTTTAGCTGGATAAGTGCCAAATAGAATCATTAATGTTGCTGTACCCTATTGGCTCATCGATAAGTCTGAGGACTTATAGTGCTAAATATTGCGTTTCGACAACCACGGTGAGCAGAATACATATAGCCCATTGAGTAGCTTTGCGCTTAACAACAAACAAACGAAAAAATTTTAATTCTGTTTATGAATAGTAGAGCACTTTGATCAGATGTCAAATAGAAAATATTCACAAGATATCCGAACACACTTAAAAAAGACAAAAGTTGCAAACATAGTTATGAATTTAGTGAATATCTTAGACTATAAAACCAACACAAAAAATTCACGAAAATCGCAAAATGTATTTGTAAATATAAAAACTTAAAAATTAGAATCGAAATCAGTTTGCATTTCCGAAATAACAGAAAACGATAAGAACAGAATTAAGGACATGCGAGAGGAAGCGACCTGCAATTTGCAAATTATTCTGACCAGTTAAAAATATTCTATCTAAGAATGCGGAGAGGGTTTTAACTGCTATGCAAATTTGTTTCATGGTTTGTAAAAAATGTTCCTCGACTGTCGTGAAAAGACAAGGAAAAAACAAATATGATGAAAGAGAAAAGTGGGTCTCGTGAACAAATCCAATTACGCATCCACCCCACCCATTTCCTACTGTTGCGAAGACAGGATAGACGTGGGTTTTGATATTTTCTGGGATTGCGGTACTCTTTTTTTTATTGATCTATGAATATTAGCATACATATAGAACAATAATGTGCAGCCGTGGAGGATTTTAGGTTGGTAAGAATTCTAACAACAGCAGATAGCATTAAAAATTCAGTCATCAGAAAAACTGAATAGAACTCCCACTATAAATATCTCAATATGTACGAAGAAGGAAGGGTTCACTAGATGAAGAATCACAGCAATTTAAATACAGTATACTTGTATTTCCAAACTCGCGTTACAAATACAAATCCTTTTCTTTCAATAAAAAAATACATAGAACTGCTGGTATGAAAACACCTCATTACCTATATTTCGTTGTATCTAAAGGTTTGGTTGTAGCTAAGCACAAGGTCAACAATTGCTATTTGTGCTGTGCCTACCACGGGTATCAAAACCCAGTTTTTAACGTTATAAGCTTTCAGACTTACCGCTGTGCCATTGGGGGCGGGGGGCATATCTTAAGGGAAGCCCATTAAATACATCAAATACGTGTAATAATCAACTTATGTAAGAGAGACGTGCCTTCTCTAAAAACACAATTTTCTCCTTCAGACTACATATATAACCAAATTATTAATCAGACTGATGAAAAACCTGCCCTAGCAATTTGGACACGACATCATCAAGTACACTCAAACAGATGGGTGAAGTTGGTAAAAATATTTTAGTTGAATTCCGATCCTCCATCAAAATCCTATTAAAAACAACCCACATATTCAGCTCGAAATAAACCATGCATATGTTATGTCTGCCTTAAACCTAGCATAGAACACCTATATTCACATTTATATTTCGGTAGAATTGATTTGTTGAATTTGGCTAAGCAGTAACATTTCTCTTTATTCACATCTCAGTGGGTTAGAGGTAAGCCTGAGGGCTTATAGCACTAGAAATCGGGTTTAAATACCCTCGGTAGGCAGATCACAGATAACCCATTGTATAGCTTTGTGGTTAACAACAAACTAAAATTTTCTTTTTATATCTAGCAAAAAAAAAAAGAAGAAAGAAAAAGGCTGTATGTGCTAGATGTCCCTAATTTAGAAATAATAGACTAGAATGAAGGAGCTAGTCAATACCACCCACCACCAACACTTGGATCATTCTAATCGAATAGCGGGATTGACCCTCACGTAATAATAACCCATGATCGAAAGAGTAAGCACGTTCAGTGATGGGATTCGAACCAGAGTTCTGCAGATTGCAAGTCGAACGTCCTAACAATCTGACCATCCCAAGCCACACTAAAAACTTAATCTTATAATAATACTATTCCAAACATTCTAAAACAGAGTCAGTCGAGATATTGTGATATATATATAAATTCATGTATTACATCTCTTAATCTGTTAGAATTAGACAACTGTCCATGTTGCGTTATTATAAATGCCTAAGCAACTATAAATTAAAACATGTTTAGCTTCTTCCAAGTTATCAACCGAAGTTAGTATACTTACAGTTGCTTAACATCCACCAAAACAAAGATAAGTAACTGACAAACACCTACTAAAATGTAAACGGATAATTGGTTGAAACATACCAAACTATGAATGACAGCTGATTAACAACAACCAGCTATATACAGATGGTACTTATATACGGACTTCTGCGTAACACCCATTAAGCTATACACGAATGGCTAATTAGCACCAAATAGCAATATACGGATACATACTTAACATCAACCAGCTATATACGGATGACTACTTCGCACTAACTCACTATACATGAATGTTTACCTATCGCCAACTAGCTGTACATGTATGACTACTTCGCACTAACAAGCTGTATAAGAATAATTACTTAGCACCAACCAAATTATATATATAAATGGCTACTTAACACCAACCAGCTACAGACGGATAACCACATAGCACCAACCAGCTACATACGGGTGCTTGCTTAACACAAAAACATTCTATACACAGATAGCCACTTAATATCCACCCAAATATACACATATGGCTTCCTAACACCTACAAAGCTATACACGGATGGCTGTTACCTAAACCCCCACTAAATTGCCCATGAGCGGCTGCTTAACCCCACCAAGCTATCCATGAGTGGCTGATTCACAACTATTAAACAATAAACGGAGGGCTTATTCACACCCACCGAGCCATACACGGATGGCTGATTCACACTCACTAAGCCTTACACGAATGGCTGCAAATTATACGGATGATTGCTTAACACCCGTCAAACTATATTGTTTAATATATTCGACATCTTATGTTTCGATAGGTGTCTGACATGAACCAGTTTGTATTGGTTATCAGATTGCCACCTGATGTAATTAAATAGCTACTTTATTAATCACAATAGCTGCCGGTTATCAACTAGTTTAGGATTTAATAATTATTTTGTATTATCAAGCTTATAATTGTACGGATGTGCGTTTTTGATCAGTTGATTATTGGTTAGATGCCTGATATCTACATCGTTGTGATTAAATAACTATATGACTTCAGCCATATTCAGTGATAGTTACCTGGCACTGATGAGTTTGTGAATCTAGAATCACTGGAGATCACTAACCTCGACTTGTTGCTATTGGATAGATCTCGTATAGCTATTGGGCAATTGCCTATCATCTACCCCTTTGAATGGACGATTGCCTAATATCAGCTTATCTATCATCAGAAAACGGTCTTATTACTCTTATATCTATCAAAGTTTTGACTAGATATCTAATTCCTATTTTCTAACAATGTATAGCTTCTTGGATGAATGTCTCGAACACTGTAATGTTACGTAAGCCCAGCTGAATTTTTACTGATAAAAATAAATCACAGCATATATCTGAGTAGATGCATAACATTTATTAATTTCAATTTTGATGGAAACCTGAATATTGCCAGTATGTAGTTAGAAACTGTTTACGTTTTCCTACCGATAATTAGTTACTTAAGAACTTATCACCCTATGAAATTGGGTAGCTATGTAACAACCATCAAGAATTATCTTAAATATATCAACCCATAAAAGCTATAAACACTACCAACACCTGACAACGTATATTTGGATTTTTGCCTAACGGTTAATGACCTATAAACTGGTAACTGTCTAACACCTGTCGACTTACATAGTTAGATAGATGACAAACACTTCTAACTGGATAGCACTCAACCATCTACAGACACATAAATTGGTAACTGTCTAATACCCGCCAACTTATACTTGGATAGCTGACTAACATGAATACAGTCGAACATAAATTACACTGTTTTGATTATTTTTTCATATATTCTGTGAAATTTTTCAATGTGTTGTTAATTATAAGCATTAATCAACTCACGGACAGGAAGATAAGGCACTGATACAATTATAATTCCTATGAGAGTAGTTAATAAACGTAGACCAATAATTACTTTCACTGATATTGAAGTTTCAACAATAAAAAGTGCTTGCATAGCGCATAACGATAAACGAAGAAATCCCGAGAGGATATAAATCTAAATAAATTTGGTATAAAATATCAAGAAACAAAACAAAGAGTTTTTAATATTTGTTCTAAAAAGGTGCATATTTAACTAAGAATGTTCATAAAAACTACATTCTACATCAGTTGTCATTGTATTCTGTCCTAGGTTGTTTCTAACTAATGATGAAACGTATTGTAAAAATAGTATAAAGTACAGTTAAACAATAATTCATAATCGTAAGTAAAACCAAGTTTTAAAATAAAAGAGTGCTACATGTATGGGTGTGTGACTATATATATATGTTTACAACCGTAAGAATGTTTTTTTATAAATATTTTTACCTTCCACATCTGTAATAATCAGAATAGCCTGTATACACACAGCGAACACTGCCGTCTCCAAAAAACGACAGGATCATTTCTCTGTTGCCACCTAGAAAAAAGAAAAATTTTATGAAATCATAAACTATTTACAATAAATTGTAGCGAGAACAGAGCGTAACCTGCTGGCTCGAAAGTGAAATAAAAACGTCATTATATGATGTTCTCTAATTAAATTTAACGATATTTCAACTCACTGGCCAAAAGGAGGCAATGGTCTTTCCACTTTGATTGTCAAAGGGTCAAAGTCCAGACTATATTTTTGTCAATTAACTCTTTTACACTGCGTTTGGCAAGGACTTTTTCATTTTTAGCTCCACCCAACATTTATATTAAGTAAGATCCTCCAGATTAGAATATATTGAATTAATTATCACCAGGTAACAGAAGAAAACACAACAGAAAAATAAGCATAAATAACATTTGTTTAGACAAAATTTAAGACTTTCTATTAGTAAAAAGAAACATTTCGATTGTCTCCTAATTCTTTGGGAGAGTGTAGTGATTTTTTTATATTGCATGTCCACTTGTTTTTGTAAATTGTTGTACACTACGCAAAATAGTTCTGTTAGCTACTATAGAGATACAGTGTCCTCCTAACACATATATTAAATTATATTTTATAACAAGAACATTTTGAAGAAATGTTTAAATGTATAATAATCTTAAGAAAATAAGATATTTAAAATTAATTGTCTTTATTTTCATTTCGATATAAAAATTTCAATGACTAATTGTCAGTCGTTTAACTTTCAGCGTCCCCTAGAAAATATAAAATGTCAACGCCCTGCACGTTTCGGAATTTAGTCCGTTTCCGAAATGTAAAGAAGTGACATACTCATCGAAATAGTTTACAAGGTGATGGCAATTACAGCCAAATGTTTTTTTTTTTGTTTTTAGCGCAGAACTACACAATGAGAATATTTGTGTTATCTCTGTCGAAGAGACTGAGCTTCGAATTTCAGAGTAATGAGCCATTATTTTTAGAAATAGTCCGTTGAGCCAAAGATGAAACAGAATATAGTGTAAATTACTCAACAAATTTTAATTACATTATCTATTAAAATCTAAGGTCACTAGAAAAAGGGCTTTACTTCTAACCAGACGTAATGAACGATAACGATGTTAAGCTGTTAACGTTATGGTGTGTAAGCAGATCTTTCTTTTGTTTCCAGTCGTGTTATTGAATATTTTATTAAATGTTATTAAACATCCATACTTTGTGTATTGTTTTCACTTTCTTACACGCATTCAACTGTCATATAAGACGTAAACCACAGTTCTCTTATACGTGAGTAGAAGAAACCTACTATTTTGATTGTCATCAGTTCACATTTTAGTTCAATTGATGATAAGATTTTTCATTAGATTTTCCCTTATACGTCTGTAAGTTTTATCACTTCTTTCAAACCCATTATCTATAAAATAATGATTCAGGCTATCTAGCTTTTCAGCTAAATCTAGTTATCAATTCTCTTCTGCTTTCAGTATTATAGATTGTAATAAGAAACATTTCAGGTCATATTACGCAAAAATACTCATATTATGAATAGCTAAAAAATCTAGATTATTAACACTTAGCACCCAGTGGAGCTCACACATCTTCAGGTAGTACTCTTTTGGTTATTAATTTATCCATGCGGGACTAATCGGCTGAACCCAGAATTTCTCCACCTTTCGTTGCTGTAAGTTGTAAGATTCAGATTCAAAGCCAAGTCTATTCTAACTATGCAGATGTTCTTTAGTATCACTCTGATCTTCAGTCGTCTTTCTAGAATGGTATTTAACCCTGGGTATTTTTAAAGCACACGAAATAATCTATAAAATCAATTCAGCTAGTAATGGTGCAGTGTATACATGTCTGCCATTTTCGAATTCTTTAAAGAATGGAAAATGTGAAGCCGGACAAGAATTATTCCCCTATTCCATCAGCTGATTTTTTATTTGTCAGGTGCTAGTAACAAAAGTGTTATAGAGGTATAAACATACTACAAGTGGAATAAGAGCCTAATCGGAAGCAGTAGAAACACCACCCTTGTTATTCCACTTGAAAGCTTATTAATTTAAAATCTCATTTGTAGGGTATAAAAGCTTAACCTCAACACATTACCAATAGATAAGGTTAGCGTTAAAAAGCTTCAACACAGGAGTGCTTAATTAAAGTTCTTCAGATACAACCTGCAACGTGTTAAGCAGTACAAGCTCGCCTGATATTCCCATTGTGGATCTCACGTTATGTGGCCACCAACGGAAACACTTATAAATGGCTACATGACTTTCATAGGTATAGCAGTCGACTAGTTTTTTGAGGCTTCCGAGAGACTATTTCAAAACTCAAAGTACCAAACTATACACAAATACTCGCTTAGCTAATAAATAATAACAGGGTTTATGAGTTGTTTCTAAATTACGTGTAACTTTGCGCTCAAAAGTAGTCGTTCGTCACATACCACTACTTATAGTTTCAGATATGCTATATAGAATCAAATACGTGTAGTTTAGAGATTGGAAGTAGCCCTCAGC
>NW_013665691.1:163365-166268 GCF_000517525.1 Limulus polyphemus
GTGGCAAATTGGAATCAAGAGATTAGTTTATTCACAATGTTGTTTTATGCAACAATAAGTGGCAAATTGGAATCAAGAGATTAGTTTATTCACAATGTTGTTTTATGCAACAATAAGTGCTAAACTGAAATCAAGAGATTAGTTTACTCACAATGTTGTTTTATGCAACAATAAGTGGTAAACTGGAATCAAGAGATTAGCTTATTCCCAATGTTGTTTTATGCAACAATAAGTGGTAAACTGGAATCAAGAGATAAGCTTACTTACAATGTTGTTTTATGCAACAATAAGTGGTAAACTGGAATCAAGAGATTAGCTTATTTACAATGTTGTTTTATGCAACAATAAGTGTGAAACTGGAATCAAGAGATTAGTTTATTCACAATGTTGTTTTATGCAACAATAAGTGGTAAACTGTAATCAAGAGATTAGCTTATTTACAATGTTTTTTTATGCAAGTTGTGCTCATTCTAATTTTTTAATTTTGGTGAAATTTCACTTAATAACTACCAACATATCTGTGTTTTGAAAGATTAAAATAGAATTGAGAAGAAAAAGATTTGTATATATTTTTTTGATAATCATTAATCACTGGTCGCAGTGTTGTAGCAGCTTCAATAAATTAATTGCATAATCAATATTCATTAGTAAGTAACTGATCTCAGTCTTGTAGCAAACTAACTCCATTTGGCGGAGAATCATTAGTTAGTAATTTATCTCAACTTGTAGTAGACTCACACAATTGGGCGGACAATCACTAGCTAGTAACTGATATCAGCCTTGTAGCAGACTAACTCCATTGCGCGGACAGTCACTAGTTAGTAATTTATTTCAACATATTGTAGACTCACACAACTGAGCGGACAGTCACTAGTTGATAATTGATCTGTCTTGTAGCAGATTCCCTCAATCGGACGGACAGTCACTAGTTAGGAATTAATCTCAAACTTGTAACCTTCTCGCCCAACTGTAAAAACGTATTTATTGAGGGCTTCTTTCATTCATAGTTTAAGACATTTGAAGATAATCCACCTTATTATAATAAAACAATTCCATTCATCTTATTCAACCAGCTATTCATTATGTACTAACCCATCATTCATGCCATATTATATACATATTACACAGTACCTTGGAAGTAGAACTGCATCTTCTTTGATCCTTAGATTAAACGTTTTAAAGTAAAATAAAAAACATTTTTATTAAAGCCTATTGAATATGCTGCATGAGCGATGAACAGTTTATGTTTAGTTATTTTTTAAGGAACATTTGATAATCTGTGTTTTGTTTTACAGTGCTAGTAAAATTAATTCTTATCTGCTATTATTTAGTGTACTTCTACCAGAGGATGTCTACACTTTATGTATTTCGTTACATTTGTTTGTTTGTTGTAAAGTATAAATACTACACGATAGGCTATCTGTGCTTTATCCACTGTAGGTATCGAAACCTAAATTTTAGCGTTGTAAACCCTCAGACTTATCGCTGAGCCACTGGAGGCACTAAAATCAGAAGAATACATAACTTATAATTTTAACTAAGATCACAATTTTATTTTTTGTGTTTTTGTCAAACGTAAACCTAAACAAATGTCTATTTCCACTGCGCTAACACAGAGAATACTAGTAGGCACTGGCTTTTATTAAGTTCTTGGTCAGTTAGAAACCCACCCCAAAATTACAGTTTTTTTCGCCGGAAAATAGTAAAAATTCCGAAACAATTTTTTTGCGCGGTAAAATATCATAGAAACCGGATAGCAATGCCGTATATAAAACATTCAGCTGTTTCGAAATCAGTTTTCCATTTTTGCGCGGCGCAAGTATGACCGAAGTGAAGAACACAAATACAAAAATATAGGAAGCTACAAAAGCTGTGAAATGTGTTTACATTGTGATCCTCCAGCTACATGTACAGCAAAACATTGCCATGTTATCCCCCAAAGTAGACGTGGAGTAATGGAAAAGATCCAATAGGCAGTTAAAAAGAGAAGGAAGAGGCAGAGCAAGATGTTCTTATGGAAACGTGTGCTGAAGAGGGTGTTTCGTTGCAAGATTTGGACATTGCGATTAAAGACGTACTAGAAGAAAACTAGAAACATGTTTATTCTCACTAATTATACATTGAAATTAATTAATAACATTATTGGAACTAAAATAACTCTAATATTTACTAAAATCAAAACATTCCTAATCGTTCCTTTGATTTTCTGGGAATTCGGGAGGTAGCGGATCGTTTTAGTCTATTTCTCCGCGACCAAAAGGATTTTTAAATTCTGAAAGCTGCTCTCACCTTTTTAGACCATTCCGCACCTACTGCGCACTTTCTACGTATATTTTTGATACTTTTTAATAAAAGTGCACACAGCAGCTCGCTGACTAGGATCTTAAAAAAGAAGTCTACTACGCCCTCAACAGTAGATTCATTTTTCTGTTTGTTCTTACCAATAATGTGGGAAAACATATACAACTGAACACCTGGGGATTACAAGAACCTTTAAAAAACTTATTTCTTGTTCTACACATGCTTGTTTTGATGATGTAAAATAAACACTCAAGGCAGGCAGGATTCGAAATACAGCAAGTGTCAACATAGCAAACGCTACCTATAGCGTAACGTGTATTATGTTAAGAAAACCATATAAGTGATCTCTTCTAAAACACTAACAACTTGTAACAAAAACACGTTAAAATATTCAATGGTGTAGAAAATAATTATTGAGACAGAATTTCAGAAACATATTACCCATTGCATAAAATTTCACTCTTTTTAATAGAACAAAACAAAATAATGGTTGGAGACGGCTTAAATGGGTAATGAAGAAAAACTTTAATATAAGTTTAACATAACAGCAAATGTACAACGTTTCGACAAGGTTTTGTCATCATCAGGTACAAAACCTTGTC
>NW_013665691.1:166278-173857 GCF_000517525.1 Limulus polyphemus
GACAAGGTTTTGTACCTGATGATGACAAAACCTTGTCGAAACGTTGTACATTTGCTGTTATGTTAAACTTATATTAAAGTTTTTCTTCATTACCCATTCAAGCCGTCTCCAACCATTATTTGTCTCAAAGTGGGTTCCTCGTCATCGAATTTGAAAACAAAAATAACTTGTTTGAGTTCAAAAATCTAAATCATTAGGTTGGAGTTAAGGATGGCATTGTCAGAAATTAGTTGAATACGAAAAATAATTGTATAACATATCAATAAGAAGACATTAAGGTTGTTCTAAAAATCTAGTACATCGTGCGAATAAATATGACAACTTTTGAAATAATTGGATATTAATTTATTGTATGCAATAAAAATGTGATTTTTGAAGCATAGAAATGTAATTGACCGCATAGGTTAACAACGTGTTCCTTGCAGCTATAGTTGATTATAGAAAAAGTTGAGTAGTTTATTATAAAGCCTTTCGAAAAAGTTTTGGTATTTATTTTTTCCACCATTGACCAAATTTTCTGCCAGCTAGATACCGTTCATATTGTTTTATACAGTTGGTCTTGTTATTCTTGTATATTCGTGGAAGCAGCTTGCGACTCATGTCACTTTTCTAGATGTGGATCCTTCTTGATTATTTACCATATTGTTGCCTGGGGCACGTGGACAGCTTTTGATCACTGACCTCACAAAGCACCCACAGTGCTAAAGTGCTATGCCCTATTTTCGGAAACGGGACGCAAACTTTCGATTTTCATATTTACAGTTCAACATGCTAAATGCTTGGCCACGCCCGGGCCGGTGTAAAGGGACTGAAAGACTGACAGGTCATAGGGACGAGTTAAGTAACACTTGGAGAGATAACAAAGATCAGGTTGTCTTGATTGAATAAAATACTGGTACATTATGCAGGTAGGTGAAATAAACCTGAAGAAATTAAACTAATCGCAGGTTGTAGGGATGAGTCGTATATTATTCCAATGGTCAAATTGTAAAGTTGGATTGTTGTTGGTAAATAACATATTTTTACAAACCAATGTCCACTATTTTCAGAAAGTTAGTCCCACAGATACTAACTCCCATCTTTACATGACTTAAAAGCTCTTTTCTGCTATACTTTGTTTTATTAAGGCAAATGGAGTTTATTGGCTTTGTAGTAGAGTTCTGGATTTCAGAACTGGCGAACCTTGTTCAAATTCATGTGATATCACGAAATCTTCGTGTACTTTAAGCTGTGGATACGTTATAAGTGTGACAGTCAATCTCTTAGCGTGAATAGATGGTGGTAGTTCACAATTAGGAACGGCAACAGACAGCCTTAGTAGATTTTCCTTACAAATCCTTATGATAAAGCAAAGATTTGCATACTGAAAATATTACAGACTTCTTTACAAGGTGATGTCAATAGTACAACAGAGCGTCTAAATTACAGAAACACGCCGTGGCCAGAAACTGTATAGTTGCTTTGAATTAGTAGTCAGTTTACGACGTTATTACGTATATACACACACACAAACTTAAGTATAGTACAGTATAGGTAGGTTTACGCTAAAACCCATACTGAGCAACGGGTATGGGATGTATATTAAGGGAACGTACACTAATAATGCAACTACCTTATCATAGTGAATATTAGGTATGGTGAGACAAAACAGTTCAGTAGCCTACGTGACGTTTTATGACTTTACTATCCCTACTCACGATCATTGCTAAACTGCGAATGAGCTTTTATAACAGAAACTGTCAGGAAGAGCCACGGTATTAGAACTGTGTTCTCATTTAATGGTAACTGTTGCTGGTCAAATACACATAAAACTAGTTGTATTTTGCTTTGTTTTTGAAAATTCTCTGGTATAAGTAATTTCAGAGAAAATTTTAGATACTTTAGTAATCCAAACTAATTGTCTGCAAGAAAAGTAAACGAAAATATAGACTACAAATGGGAATTAACCCAAGCACCCACATGTTACATGCCTTTAATAACAGAATCGCCCATGAAGCAGAAAGAATGGACAAGTTCTGAAACTCATTTACGATATGCGTCTTTCAAGTAGTAGTTGAAGATTATGACCATTTCACGAGAGGAAGTTGTATCGCGAAGCATCCAGAAAAGAACATAGCTTCTTATATTCTGTTGTATATATAAAAAAGCATAGCATTGTTTACGTATAATTGGGTCTTTACTACAACATTTTCATATTCAGTCCATTTGGTCCGATATTCTTGTAGGCCACGGGAGGGTTGACTTAACTGAATATTCTAGCACTATATAAAGTTAAACCGAAACTTGAATGCTTTACGAGAAAGCACCTCGTCACTTAAAACAATGTATACAAGTGAAGCTTGCAATGGAATCTATGCCACTTCATATATACCCGGTGAGACTGAATGTGTTTTAAGTACAAGATAGCTGCAAATAGTTGTACAATTTTTAAAATGTAATAACTTTTAAACGAAGACGTGCAGTAAAGTACGTATTGCCCTAAAAACCTACAAGTTTTATTACACCTCTCCAAGTTTAGCCTAAACCAAGATTTAAGACTGTGTTCATGCGAACTATCATAGAAATATCTTGAGATGTTCTCTTGCAATTTTATGCGTCCTTTTATGATTACTGACCATTACATAGGTAAGCGTCAAGTGGTGGATAATGGGGGCGTTGAAGAAGTTCGGGCATTGTTCGCTTTCTTCAGCAGGCATGCGCCTGTAGGTCGAACGTTTATACAAATACATCAGCGTAGTGAAATTGAAATGTACCTCGTATGTCATACTAGCACGTAAACCCAGTAAAACTGATTTGTATCGTATATATTATACTAACACGTAAACCCAGTGAAACTGATTCGTATTGTATATATTATACTAGTACATAAACCCCGTAAAACTGATCCATGTCGTATATATTATACTAGCACGTAAACTCAGTAAAACTGATCTGTATCGTGTATGTTATACCAGCACATAAAGCTAGTAAGATTAAAACCATACTGTGTGTATTATACTAATACATATACTCAGTAAAACTAATCCGTATCGTGTATGTTATACTAGCACATAAGCTAGCAAGATTAAACCATACTGTGTGTATTATATATACTAGTGCATAAAACCAATCTATTTGAAGTTAACTATAAAAAGCTACACAATAGGCTATCTGTACTATGCTCACCACAGGTATCAAATCCAGGTTTATAGCATTATAAGCTTTCAGACTTACCACTGAGAGACATAATCATCAATACCTAGTATGTTATTCTAGTGTATAAAACTATTAAGGCTGATCCGTACTGTGTAGGATATACCAGTATATTAACCCAGTAAGATTGTTTCGTACCGTGTATGATATACCAATACATAAACTAAGTAAGACTTTTTTACCTTGTATGTTATACCAATACATAAACCAAGTAAGATTGATTTTTACCTTGTATGATATACCAATACATAAATCAAGTAAGATTGTTTCGTACCGTGTATGATATACCAATACATAAACCAAGTAAGATTGATTTTTACCTTGTATGTTATACCAATACATAAACCAAGTAAGATTGTTTTTTACCTTGTATGATATACCAATACATAAATCAAGTAAGACTGTTTCGTACCGTGTATGTTATACCAATACATAAACCAAGTAAGATTGTTTTTTACCTTGTATGATATACCAATACATAAATCAAGTAAAACTGTTTCGTACCGTGTATATTATACCAATACATAAACCAAGTAACACTGTTTCGTACCGTGTATGTTATACCAATACATAAACCAAGTAAGATTGCTTCGTACCGTGTATGATATACCAATACATAAACCAAATAAGATTGATCCGTACCGTTTTATGTTATACTAGTGTATAATCCTAGTAAGACTGTTTCGTACCGTGTATGATATACCAATACATAAACCAAGTAAGACTGTTTCGTACCGTGTATGATATACCAACGTATTAACCTAGTAAGACTGATCCGTATCTTGTATATTCAAGTGTACAAACGCAGCAAAACTGATCCGTATCTTGTATATTCAAGTGTACAAACCCAGTAAAATTATTTCGTATATTGTATATTACACTAATACATAAACCAAATGTGATTGATCCGTACCGTTTTATGTTATACTAGTGTATAATCCTAGTAACATTGAACCATACGGTTTATGTTATACTCATAATAAAACTAAAACTTAATTATCTAGATCAGAAATAGGTGTCTGTGATATAAGGTCATGTGTCTTGCTCTTCACAATCAGAGTATACTAATGCACTCATATTAGTTTTCAGCAATTAAAAATAATCAAATTTCATAGATATTATTCTATAGGATATAAAAATATTTTGTTGTATGATTCAATGTGACTATTAATTATTGTTTTTTTATTTAAAGACAGCGTTTACGTACTTCAAGGATTTCAGTTGATATGTTTTCATATATCTTCATGAGGCAAGCACGCAACTAACTTAAGGACTGAGACTCACCTGAAAGTGGAGGCATAGAATCCCGACGTCCGTATCGTCCATTAGGGTAGAACTGCTGGCCCCGAATTCTTGTGAACAGAGTACATACTACGGCAACAAGCAAGATCAGAGTAACGAATCGTGCGCTTTTAGGGGACATTCTGGAAATTAGAGAAATTCTTATGTAACATTCTATTTATAAGCGTTAAATAGACCGAGTTTGGAAATATACGATATTACAAAACTGACAACTGGTTAGTTTAATATATAAAAATATGGTGAAGATATAAGTATCTTTTCGTATTTTAATATTTTTATGAGAATCATCAGGTAATCAATAAAATAAAGCCAATGTAGCTATAGGAAACTCGGTATTTTTGATCACATATTAAAAGTAATGGATGAGTATTAGCATAGCAGCCTATTAGAAAAGCTTTCTTTTAATAGTTTGCTTAAACATTTCATACGTACTAAAATCAATGTAGATGAATACAAAATGTATAAACATTTTGTCAACCTTCCAACTTTAAATATGTTCTACAGATCCTTTTAGTTAATGAAATTCTCACTAGAGATTACTATAATCAAAAAGGTTAATCAAATTACATTTTATTAAAATCATAAAATTATCTTTCTAAGATGTATTATTAAACAGCAAGGTGATTGTGATAAATGATACTTCATATCTCTGGATCATAAGAAAATATCATTCTTAGAAAATATCAGACGTTTCTGAAATCTACCACATCAGAAAAGTATTCCAAATATATGTGGTTTTAAAACATCTGTTACAACGACGAAAGCGCTCTCTTCAGGCTATGTCCAAATTACATTGTATGGAGGAAAATGAAACAGAGGACTGCCTTAAACTGAAGCAATTAAACTATAGGTGTTTTTTTTCATCTCATATATTTCACTTCAGTGTTCTTGTATATCTAACCTTTCTTCAATTTTTATCTAAGTAATTACTATTCCTTCATCTATCAGCCAGCTCCAGAAAAATAAAAAAAGAGAGCTGAAGTCAGTTAAAGTCTACACATCTCTTGAACAAAAAGTAATAAATATTTTTAAAAAGGCCTAAAAGAAATATTCTCCTCCAATGTGATCTCTAAAATCCAGTATTTCATTCTTGTATCTAACAAAAATATAAACAATAACGTGTTAAAATTTCATATTCTCAATAAGCAGTGGCTCCAAAGCTGAGATGTAATATTGACTATGTTGAATAAAAAAAAGCAGTTTCGTGTTTTATTTCCAGTAAGAATAACAATGTGAAATATAAATCGGTGATAATGCCATTCTACTTATTATATATATAATATATACTTATTATATGTAAAGTAGAGGTTCTTAAGAGAAAGCACGCAAAGCATGCAAAATTTTTTATGGAACAAAGTAATTTCTAATTATTAATTAAAACACTTATCACTACATATATTAAAGTCTTCGGAAACACTGATTAATGCATGGAAAGCAGAACGTAACAAATATCTATCTGTTATACCGGTAATTAAACTTTAATTAGTTCTAAGGTGCGTGATACAAGTTATTATGCAAGTTCTAACATTTTAGAAAAAAATCTGATAAGAAAAAATGTGCCTGTTATTAAGTTATTTTCCATTTATTTTCTGTTTACCACTCAATACAAACTACCGTATACACGTGATAATTAGAGACGTTATTTAATATATTTTAGAACATCATTAGGCTGCTGTAAATTTATGCATGTCAGGAGTTCTTAACATTGAATATAATTAAAGATTCACTGTTTGTTACAACTAACACAGGCCTGAGATAGTTTTACTCTCTGGAAATTTTGACATGTTCAACAGTACTTCCTGTACCCTGAATCCAAAAATGATATTCATTTTTATCCATCACGTAGAGATTTTTCACAAAACGTCATATGTACTTTTACATAAGTGAATCATTTTCATTGAAATCGGGTCACATTTTGTTATGCTTAAAATGTTGACAACCATAGGCTATAGATTTCTCTGGACTAATCGCGACGTGAGAGTCTTATGGATCGTTCTAGAACCCACGAGAAACACACACATTATAATAAAAAATGTTCATTGTGGTAAACGAAATAATAATTTGATCTAAGTAATAGTTTTCTTCTTCCCGTAAGAAATTCTTACGTGATAGAAAATAAAGATATTATTTTCAAATACTGCGTAGCTGATTTATGGAAAATCCGTTATTAAAACCAACACAACCTTTATGAAGTATAAATTCGCAGGCCTGTGTAATGTATTTGTATCGGCTAAGTGTTAAGTTGGCGATTTTACATAGCAAATACGTAATGTAATGAAGACGTTTTAGAGGCGCTTGTTTGTTCAACCAGATATTAAAAACATCAGTTTACTGGATAAAAATTCAACATGTATGCGTTATAATCAAACAATAAAAGTGATTTCCCTTGAAGTTTTAAAGAATGAAGAACTATCACAAATAACAAAAAACAAACCTTTACATTACATGATTTTCCTTTCCTGTTCATTATAAACTTTTAGAAATAGAATAATCTGTTTGATTACCAGTACAAAATCCCTAACAAATCGCCCCATCGTATAGATAAAAATAAAAAACCTTCATTGTCTTAGTTCCTTTCTCATATAGTTACTCAATTCAAGTTATTAACTAAACATATTTTTTGCATCTAATGATGTTCAGGAAATTTAAAGGTAAACTAAACGAAAAATAATTTTAAATTAAAATTTACTTGTTTATATATTAAGAGGATATATATATATACTAGCTAAAGCAAGGAATTGATCATTTTACCCATGTAATATATTTACACTGAAGTTTACACGGTACCTGAGGTAAATTTATATCTCTCTGTTTTGTAGACGTCCCCTCCCAATGGCTCAATGGTAAAGATATGTGACGCTGAAAATTGGATTTCGATACTTGTGGTGGTCTATTTTTGCACAATCTATAGAAGCATTCTATCTCTCTCTTATTATATTTTTACTTTCAAAATGTCATTAATGGTTGGAGACGGCTTGAATGGGTAATGAAGAAAAACTTTAATATAAGTTTAACATAACAGAAAATGTACAACGTTTCGACAAGGTTTTGTCATTATCAGGTGATGATGACAAAACCTTGTCGC
>NW_013665691.1:173867-178925 GCF_000517525.1 Limulus polyphemus
GCGACAAGGTTTTGTCATCATCACCTGATAATGACAAAACCTTGTCGCAACGTTGTACATTTTCTGTTATGTTAAACTTATATTAAAGTTTTTCTTCATTACCCATTCAAGCCGTCTCCAACCATTATTAGTCTCAAAGTGGGTTCCTCGTCATCGAAATTAAAATGTCATTAAGTTATTACAAATTTACCAGGAGTTTCTAACATTGAATGTGTCTTACATTGTTAATAAGCAAATCAAACCTCTTAATCTTAATTATTAATCTAAACGAATTATAGTAAAAAATAATGTCACTTAGCCATGCTGAATAAAGAAAATTATTGTTGCGTAATTGGATTATTTTTGTTTGTTTGTTTGGAATTAAGCACAAAGCTACACTATGGGCTATCTGTGCTCTGCCCACCACGGATATCGAAAGCCGGTTTCTAGCATTGTAAGTCCGCAGACATATTGCTGTGCCACTGGGGGGCAGGGGTTTTCAAGAAATTTCTAAACTTTGAGATCTGAGCTTCAACTTACCAATCTATACTATCGTGTAATAATTCTCCATTTTCTTGATTTTTGTACTTCTTAGCAGGTTATTTCAATCTTCAGTTCTTAATTTTTTCCTTTTTATTCTTATTCTATCAAATTACAAGTATTTTTTTTCCTTCTTACAATTCACCAGAACACTACATTATTTTGTCCTAACAGTTACTACTCTTTTGGTAACCGCTTTGACAACTTTTTCTAGATTTCTTTAAAGATGATTATAGATTTTCACCCTAGTGTTTCAATGCAAATTTTTTTTCTATAATCTTCATTCCCTGAAATTTTTCTAGGCTGTTTGTTAATTGTTCAGATAACAAGATTCCTTAATGACGCAAGTTCAAACTAATAGTAAGCTTTAAGAAGAAAGTTTTAGGAAACTTCACAACAATGGTAATGCATATTATATAGTTTCAACAACTGTAGAAAGTGGGTATTCTTAGATAATCAATACTTGCGGCATAATTTTTGTAACGGTTGAAATGTGAAAACAACAGTTTCAGATCGCACATTATTCATAGTTAATATGGTTAAAAAAGCGAAAAAGTAACGTACTTAGCGCACAGCGTTTCAACAAACGAATCATTATATGTTGAGTTATGAGAGATGTTTAATTAAAGGATATTTAGTCAACTTTGTTTCATTACAAAACCACATCTAATTTGCTCATTTTATAGTTGTATGCGAGTTTTGCTTGGGGTTTGAAAGAAGGGTTTAACTTTTGTGAGTTTTTTCACGACGTGTAAAGAGATGAGTGAAATCAGCTCTTTTTTTTTCAACATGAAAATAGTTGTAAGCAGATTTTTCCATGAAAATAGAGAACACCTTTTCCGGTAAATTATACATAATCCAAACAGAGTTTGGCTATGACTATGAAATATAACTGAATAAACTATACAGTACTGTGACATGCGTTAGCATAAACTGTAACAAACACCGAGAAGAAATTCAATACATTTTATCTTACCTGAATAAGGAACGAGCAACAATAATGTCTTCTGAGTTCTTCTTCCAGTCTCTGCCGATGTTCTTCAAATCACTATTGTTTTCCTCTTTTATACTTCCAATAAAGATTACGCGCCAACGCTCTAGTTCACATGACTAGAAAGTTTTTTCATTGGCTGTCTACTACAAACCGTAGGCGATGGACTCTGGACAAGACACGCCCTTTGTTGTGACGTATCTCACTGGATGAAAGTAGCGATATTAGCGTATGCCTTTTCTTGAGTTGAGCATACAGTATTAAAAAAGAAAGAAAAATGAACAAATAATATATTAAATGGAAGTTTCGATTCTTTGTTTTTTTATTAACTTACATGGTTAAAAAATCAAAACCGGATGATGGCAGAGAAACAGTCAGTAAATGTACCAACGTTCAAGTCACCTTACGAAGTGACTTCAGAAGAAACTCTTACATGATATGCACTGTATTTAAGTAATTAAAGGTTAAGGTGTCTATATGTTTGTTTTGAATTTCGCGCAAAGCTACACGAGGGCTATCTGCGCTAGCCATCTCTAATTTAGCAGTGTAAGACTATAGGGTAGGCAGCAAGTCATCACCACCCACTGCCAACTCTTGGGCTACTCTTTTATCAACGAACAGTGGGATTGACCGTCACATATAACGCCCCCATGGCTGAAAGGGCGAGCATGTTACAGATTACGTGTCGAGCGCCCTAACCACCTGGCCATGCCGGGCCTATTGTGCTTGTAACTGATGAATCCTATTCTCACTTGATTGTCATCAGGTTCTCCCACTCCGCCAGCGGCTCAGCGGTAATACTAAAGGCTTATAGCACTAAAAACCGAGTTTCGATACCCGTTGTAGGCATAACACAGATAACCCATTGTGCTGCTTTGTGTTTAACAATAAACAAACAAACACCAGTCGACTATAGCTGCGACTTTATCATTTCATCAGCCTTTGATTCACATCCTCCTGTAAATCTGGGCAACTGCAGCATACAAAATATTTTAATTCTGATATAATACCGAGAACATTCGAAACTAAATCTGTACGGACAGAAATCTTAGATTTCAAAACTAACTACAAATTATTCAAGTCATAAGAGTTTACTCGGGATAGAGAATTTTAAATAACCGTATAAATTAGCACTGTTTGTCTAAATATAATGTCCTTTTTCTATACTACCAAGAGTACTTTTCGTACGTTTGTTCCGCTACTCTACTGGGAGACATATATTTACAAAAGTTTTAAATTTCGTGATAAATAACTTAATGATAAAGTCCAGAGACTTCATTGTATCATGTGTATAAATTTTGTGAGGTTTATATAACTCTATCTACACGACTTAGAGCCATTTTTACCAACCAACGTAATTAATATATAGGACTGTTAACATATTACAGCTATTATTCGTATGAACCTAACTTTTACTAATTCAAATATATGATCGAGTCGTTTTTATACTATAATAATTCACTATTTTTTACATAAACTGGTATAAGCAATGTTTTTCACGAGAACGAAATATTATAACTCTAAATCAAGTTGTAACACAGGTTATTGTAGCTTTGTGTCTTTCATCACTACAGGCAAAGGGCTATCTGTCATTAGTAACATTATATATGCGTCTTAAAACTTCATAAGTCAAACGTATCTCTCACTATAATGAATATAAACTTTAGATCAGAGTAAGCTACCAACTTAGAGAAAAACTAAAAATTAACCAGGTAATGAGTATGACTAATTAAATACATTTTCTTATGTTTTTACTTATAAAGATTAGAATGCATTGTTTCATCAGTTGGGTATAATTCGCTTAGCTTTTAACGATATTATCAGCTGTAAGACACAGACTTATATGTCTCATGAATCTCCCATTAAAGAAAGCTCAGTACAATCCCTTTTCTACGGGTAAAGACATAAATCTCATTTCCATAGTAGAAGACGTATCTTCCTCCCCCTCCGTTGACGAACATGTATTTCCTATTCCCGTGGGTAAAGACGTATTTTATACAATAGATAAAGAAATATTTCGTGTTGCAGTAGATAAAGGCCTCCTATACTAGTGGATGAAGAAAGGTCTTCTACAAGAGTATGTAAGGGCAAGTTTCATACTACAATAGATAAAAGTCTTCTATTACAGAAGATAAATATATTATAATACGTTAGATGAAGAAAAGTCTACTACTCCAATAGATGAAGAAACGTTTTCTACTACAGTAGATAGAGATCTCATCCTACAGTAGGTAGAGAAGGATCTCCTACTATAGTAGATAAAGATCTCATCCTACAGTAGGTAGAGAAGGATCTCCTACTATATTAGATAGAGATCTCATCCTACAGTAGGTAGAGAAGGATCTCCTACTATAGTAGATAAAGATCTCATCCTACAGTAGGTAGAGAAGGATCTCCCGCTATAGTAGATAAAGATCTCATCCTACAGTAGGTAGAGAAGGATCTCCTACTATAGTAGATAAAGATCTCATCCTACAGTAGGTAGAGAAGGATCTCCTACTATAGTAGATAGAGATTTCATCCCACAGTAGGTAGAGAAGGATTTCCTACTATAGTAGATAGAGATCTCATCCTACAGTAGGTAGAGAAGGATCTCCTGCTATAGTAGATAAAGATCTCATCCTACAGTAGGTAGAGAAGGATTTCGTACTATAGTAGATAGAGATCTCATCCAACAGTAGGTAGAGAAGGATCTCCTACTATAGTAGATAAAGATCTTCTACTATAGTAGATAGATATCTCATCCTACAGTAGATAGAGAAGAATCTCCTACTATAGAAGATAGAGATCTCCTACTATAGTAAATAGAGAAGGATCTCCTACTATAGTAGATAGAGATCTTATACTATAGTAGATAGATATCTCATCCTACAGTAGATAGAGATCTCAGCCTACGGTGGGTAGAGAAGGATATCCTACTAAAGTAGATAGAGATCTCAGCCTACAGTGGGTAGAGAAGGATCTCCTAATATAGTAGATAGAGATCTCATCTAACAGTAGATAGAGAAGAATCTCCTACTATAGTAGATGGAGATCTCATCCTAAAGTGGGTAGAGAAGGATCTCCTACTATAGTAGATAGAGATATCATCCTACAGTAGGTAGAGAAGGATCTCCAACTATAGTAGATAGAGATATAATCCTACAGTAGGTAGAGAAGGATCTCCTACTATAGTAGATAGAGATCTCATCCTACAGTAGATAGAGAAAAATCTCCTACTAAAGTAGATAAAGATCTCATCCTACAGTGGGTAGAGAAGGATCTCCTACTATAGTAGATAGAGATCTCATCCTACAGTAGATAGAGAAGAATCTCCTACTAAAGTAGATAGAGATCTCATCCTACAGTTGGTAGAGCAGGATCTCCTACTCTAGTAGATAGAGATCTCATCCTACAGTAGGTAGAGAAGGATCTCCTACTATATTACATAAAGATCTCATCCTACAGTAGGTAGAAAAGGATCTCCTACTATAGTAGATAGAGATCTCATCCTACAATAGGTAGAGAAGGATCTCCTACTATAGTAGATAGAGATCTCATCCTACAAT
>NW_013665691.1:179595-186656 GCF_000517525.1 Limulus polyphemus
GAAATCTCATTCTACAGTAGGTAGAGAAGGATCTCCTACTATAGTAGATAGAAATTTCATCCTACAGTAGGTAGAGAAGGATCTCCTACTATAGTAGATAAAGATGCCTTTTTCAAGATCGAATATGATAATCTGCTAGCCATATTTCATATTACTGAAAAAAGACATTTTTTTTCTTAACCCTAGATAAATATGTATCTCTAACTGCAGTAGATTAGAGTTATTTTCTATCACCGTACAAAAAGATACACCTCACATTATTTAAGGTAATGTCCTTCTGTCTTGAGAAAATGATAATTGTTTCTCCACTGTAGTACAGAATTATTGCTGATCGTTCAAATAATGATTATCAAGAGTTTGATACGTATTGCTCATTACACAATGCAAAGTTATATATTTCACGTTTCTTTATATCTATGTATAGAGGTGCACATGTAATATTGACAATTAAATAATTACCTTTCTTTTGTATAAAGAAGATGACGTTCACTTCAGCAGATATACAGACGATCTATTACGTCATATTAAAATAATTTGGAGCCTCCCACGCAGTTACAGTCCATGTTGCCATGTTCAGTCATGATTCATCTAACGATTGTGAATCTTGATAATAGCTCTGTAGCGTATTTTTCTACTGCAAAATTCTACATCATAAGGCTATAATGTTCAAAACACACCACCCCTCCCTGCATGCTTTACACAATCCATCTAGTGCACGAGGACAATGGTTTTCCAGTGCCCAATTCAACAGCAATCCATAGGTGTTGCGTCCGGTAACTTGATCGGTATCTACCGCATTGATAGTCGTTTCATTCTTCATTTTCTAGAAGTAGGAGACGGTTGAACTGATATGTTGTGGAAGCAGCTTGTGCACAGATGACTTGTGGCGCATTTCCAAACGGAGAGATTTTTTTATTCACTATATTACGTGCAGTTGCTTAGGTCACGTGAAAGAATTTTGCCAGTGACCTTTATGTTATGGATTAGAACCGGTTACAAGACGCCACAATTTGCTTACATCGGCTGCGGTAAGACTTGCTGTAAGTCTTTTTCTAGATGTTTCTGGCACTCCTACTTGATAGACGTTCCTTTGTTTTTCAATGTCATTAAGTGTCATTGAGTATAAAAATATCCCCGTCTTGAAAATTCTAAATCCATGATCTGAACACATTTTTTTTATCTGAGTGTATGAATATTTTGTATAGGAAAGGGCACTTACATAACCTCCCCAGACGCGATCAATATTCGGTAGCATTACACTACTAACGAAACGCGAAACAATGTCAAAAGGTAGTTCTAATACATTCCGTTCCACCACGACTTTATATCGACTGTGGGTGTGACACGACTTGTTGATTTGAATATCCAAAGCTGTTTTAATATAACATAATTCGCAGGCAAAGAGTGCCTCACGGTACCTGAGGGAAATTTATATCTCTCTATTTTGTAGACAAATCCCCCCTCCTTCCCCAATGGCTCAATGGTAAGTCTATGGGTTTGTGACGCTAAAAATTGGATTTCGATACTCATGGTGGTCAGAGCACAGATTGTATAACTATGTTCTTAACAACAACCAAACCAAACTTGTAGACAAATACTTTTGTTGTTGGAAAAAATATTTTTTCTGTAATTGTAGTTGAAAACGTGTATTCTATTAAATGTAAGTAGTATTCATTATTTTGTATTATTATTATAGGTTTGTTTGTTTGATTGAATTTCGCGCAAAGCTACACGAGGGCTATCTGCGCTAGCCGTCCCTAATTTAGCAGTGTAAGACTAGAGGGAAGGCAGCTAGTCATCACCACCCATCGTCAACTCTTGGGCTACTCTTTTACCAACGAATAGTGGGATTGACCGTCACATTATAACGCCCCCACGGCTGAAAGGGCGAGTATGTTTGGTGTGACGGGGGTTCGAACCCGCGACCCTCAGGTTGCGAGTCGAGTGCCATAACCACCTGGCCATGCCGGGCCCATTATTATAGGTAAAGGCATGTTTTTCACTTCCCATAATAAAGACGTTTATCCTACTATAAGTCAAATAATTTTTTCCTTCAACCACATGCAGTTAGCTTTATCCCATTATCGTAAGTATCTGTTATATATAGCTAAGGGAATATTACTTACCTCTCACTTATAACGCTAAAAATTGGGTTTCGATATCTGCGGTGAGCAGAAATTATTTTGTTATCACGATTATAAGTAAAAATATATTTGTTACTAAACGCGTAAAAGTGATACTATCACAGCTAAAGACATGCTCTCGGCTCTTTAAGATCTCAAATGATCTTTTTGTCTTTGCTAAAGGAGCTTCTCTTTTTTTATTGTTGGTAAAGATGTATTTGTCCTACATTGAGTTCCAAAGTAAAGTATTCGCTTGTGTACGCCTGCTTTCTCTGAAGAACTCACAACGTGGTTATATACAATAACATTACCCGAATTGAGTTGTTACTCCATATATACGCAATGTTGAAAAGAGTTACTTCAGAAAAAAATATCTCTTTGGTTTCATTGCAAAGATGAAAGTATTATGGACTTGTCTGTGTTCTCCAGGAAAACTTAACATAACTTAAGACCACGTAAACACACGGTATTTTTTAAAATAATTAACTGGTAAACACGGATATATTAAGCGTAAAAACCAGTTTTAAATTAATTTATTATTTAAACTATGATATGTGTAGATGCTCTTTATAAATTTTACATCTTATGTATTTTTGTGAGGTTTTGTATATATATATATATTAATACAACAGCTAAAACTAAAAAATATGTGACAAGTGTCAAAGCAATTATACTGGAGATGGCTTTTATCTTATAAACTTTTCTTGGTCTTCATTCACTTTCTTCCACCCTTATAAATTTATGTTTGTTTGTAACCGTTAAAATTAAGGTTCATTTATAATTGACTGGTGACTTTCAATAATGGTCTGTTGAGGTTTTAATTGTGACACTGACAAACTATTCTGAATTACATGAGTTTGTAAATCACACCATTATTAAATTGGATACAAATTTGAGACTGGCACTTCAGGGGTAGAGTTGAGAAAAAGAGATGGCTCTTCTGTGAACATTTTGAAGTTTCACTTTGAGCGACTAAATTATTGTAATTCAAAAATATTTTCATAATATTTGAAGTCATTAAGAATAATAATAATAATAGAGTTGCAAAATATATATATTAGCTTGTAAAATAATAGAAATAATTTTGATAACAGGGTTACATTTGTTTGTGTATAACATATGAAAAGCAATCCGTGTTTCATACAACAACCTATGTATTTCTACATCCGAACGAAATTGATTGCAGTCACGAAAGACTGTCTCACACCAGAAGTTTCTCATTCAAGACATTTTTGTTACTTTTCCTTCTTTAATACATTCTATTTTCGCAGAAGTAAAACAATCTTTTTTTGTAAATATTCTACGGCACAATAAAAGTTTAAAAACAACAACAAATGATTTGATTTTCCAAAGGAAATTAAACAAATAATAAGCCCGAAAGAAATACATTTGACCTAAAGATCTGATTTATTAGTTCCCCGATGTCTCACCAGTAAGTATGAGGGCTTACAACGCTAAAATTCGTGTTTCTCTACCCGCAGTTGGCACGGCATAGATAGACCATTTTATAGCGTTGTACTTAACTACAAGTAAACATACAAACTGACTTATTATCCATTGTAACCTGTGTTAAGTTACCATGGCAAATTTGCAATAATTATTATTATCACAAATAACATCTGCCTTTCTTCAACCACTTCATGGATAAAAAACAAACAAAAATTATAATTCTTGCTTATCTTGGTTTTATTGCCTTGTTCGTATTAAAAACATAAATCATAATCAAGATCGCGATGGAAGTTAAATATTAATATATTTAAGTTGAGTCGGAAACAGAGCAATATCTCAAAATCACAACTGGAAACAGCGTAGTATCTGAAGGTCACAACTAGAGTAAAATCTAACGCATGCTTCATCGAACTCTCTAAAGCAACATCCGAAAAATGAACATTTTTAGATCAAAGCAAGTAGCGTTGCATTGTCCAACACTCCTGAAACGCCGCTGGGTAATGATGGTTACTATATGGTTACTTTATGATCGAGGAAGAACAAAAGCAAATAACCAGCGAATAATCAATTCTGTATAACAATATAAGGAGCTGTTAAACGAAAGCTTGTGTGTACATCGTTTGTATAGAAATTTCCCGCAACTCCAAACAAGGGCTATTTGCGCATATTCGTCCCTAATTTTGAGTTGATAGATAAGAAGAAAGCAAGATAGTTTTTAGCACTTACCTCCAAGTCCTGGGTTACTGGTGTTAGGTACCAAAGTGTACAACAATAACCCCTAAGCCACGTCTGGCCCTAAAAGAAAGCAGCTGAAAGAATTCAAATAATTGTTGGACCTTTAAGCTGCTCCCTCCCGCGGCACAGGAAAATATTTAGTAATTACAAAGAAAGTCTTGATAACAAGGATATATCATTGTCATCGCTTTGCACGGTTGTTAACGAGTTTCAAAATATATAGAAAGTAGAAAAGAAAAAGGATGAAGTAAGACTTAAACTTCGAAACATCATTTAAACTTCGCAATGAATACCATAGCTCCGATTAATCAGTATGCGTTTAGTTAAGCATAACGTCTAATACATTTACATCCTATAAATTTATGTTTAATATATTTACTAAGTCGTTAATTTTTTGCAACACGCATTGGCATCGCTCGTGCTCACGTGGCGTGCGCCATGCGTGGAACAAAATTACTTTTGAATGTAAATGAGAAAAGCAACACACCATTTTATGGAACAGGAGAACAAAGAATGGAATAAATATATATATATTTGAAATTCATTTTGTTAAACCACGTTATACATAAGCGTATGTAGAATAACAAAACTAAACCAGAAAGACAAATGTCAGTTAGTGGTTTGAAATCATTAGAATGGGAAGAGACATGCGTCCAATATATGTATATTTCTTTGGTGAAGAACTCCTAAGTGTTTTATTGCACTTAGGTTACTCAGTCCACGAAAAGTTTTGAAAATAGGCGACTAGTAATTTATAATCGGACTTATTTAGTTTAAACAAGATTATTGTTTTGTTTTTTTTCATTAATGTTACACTATTTTCAAATATATTCAAACTATTTAGATTTTTCGCCAGTTTTGAGTTGCATAGATTGAAACACAAAAAGGGCTTTCGGTATTAAGCTTTGTATAAATTTGTGTTTCGTAATATAATTACGAAGTTCGTATGGAATTATTTTTATCATTTTCGTATTTTCTCTTAGTTTGAATTTAAAATATATATACTTATTCCCCAATGCAAGCGATGTATAATTAGAAACTTATTTGTTGTTTATTTTAGTGGATGATTTTTTGAAAAATCTTTAGCCTTTTCAGGTAACTAAGAAAATTTTAAAAAGTATGCTCTTCTACACATTTTCTTATTTCTTTAATAATTAACATGCTTAAAAATGTAAGCATATAAATTAAGCTTATTTACGTCGATTACAGATGTGGGGATCTTCTTGTGACCCATACAGTTTAACGTACATATCTCAGGAGCAGCTAAAGTTTACGTATTGCACAATATTCAGATTTGATTAGCAAACACTCTAGCTTATTTGAAAAAAATAACTATATCTAGATTAAAACTATTCTGTTAAAAGTTCTTATCCAGTTTAATCAAAGCAACTAAATAACGACAACTCTGTGTAGTGTTTCAATGAGGCTACAGAGAAATTAGCTAAATAAGGAATCATATGTGTCAAAGACTATTTGAAAGATGTTTACATGTTATATTCCTGGTTTAAAAACGCTACATAATCACATGTGATAGTCTGGTTTATTAGCCAAAATATGTAACTATAACGTTCTATTTTTAACAAGTATTCCAGCATGAGGCCATTGAATCTTATGGAGTTAACTTACAAGTTTATCAAGATACCGCATGATAATCATGTTTCAAAAAGTTAAGAATGATTTAAGGAAAATCAGAATTTCAACTAACATGGAAATATTTATTTGATTCAATTTTGGGTTCGTAGAGCAAACAAACAAACAAACAAAAAAAAACCAACACTCTTACGTAAGTGCTACAAAATTAGTGCGTTACATATAGAATGTTAAACTTTTCTTTGAGAAAATGCTATCTATAATTTACAAAACAGTATATTTCAAAAGTCTATTAAATGTAAACGGATCTCCACTTCTTTTTCACATAATATTTGCAATATCTCTATTCCCACTAGAAAATATGACAGACTTGATATGATTGAATTGATATTTTTGAATAGTATTTTCATTTCATTTTAGGTATTCAATCATACTTATCTGAGGCCACTACTGTATAAAATACAAAATGGCGAATACGTCGACGACTCAACACTCGCGAATTGTACGAGCGATCAGTATTTTACAGCATAGTTCAAAGAACTGAAACACGCAGATTTCTAATGGCAAAACTGTCTTTGTTTTACAGATATCTCTATTGCTTTGTATGTATTGATAAGTAAACAGTCTTCAGGTACTAGAAAAAACAAACCGAACTCCATGCATTAAGACACTCGAAACAAACCGGCCGCTTTGTGTCTGACATCTTGACATTCGCTACAGAACTACGTATCTGTGTTCGGAATAAGATAATTTCCAACATGATGTGATGCGAATATTTACTTCCCTCCCAGCCCCTTGGGATAACAGTGAAATTTCAGTTTGATCTCTTATGTATTTATACATGACATTCAACTGATTTTATTGTCAAAGTAAAGTTCTTCTATTTCGAACTTTTACTTAGGAAGAAATTTTAAAGAATTACGTGCATATGTAACGATAACGCAATAGTTATGGGGATTTTGATAGCTGAAAATAGAGTGCATATGTAACAATAACGCTACAGTTATGGGGATTTTAATAGCTGAGAACGTAATCCCATAGTAACTCCTACCTTAGATGATTTATTATAATTTCCGGAATTATGGCCACAGTATATCTATCTACATTTATGCGTTTCCGTGTATACATACATACATACATATATATATACAATGCCTTCATCCA
>NW_013665691.1:187222-190003 GCF_000517525.1 Limulus polyphemus
TGTACCAGTTTAACGTTGAATATTATTTATGATTTTAACTTTATACACAAGTGCCAAAATACTATAATTAAGTTTCTAAATACTGAAAAGAACAAAAGGTGCATCGTTACTCACTTTAGTGATATAACACAAAAAAACTCTTAAAAACACATGTTACAAAACATGTTCGCAGTTTATGCAGATAATATTTGGCAGCTGAAAGTCGTTTTGGACAACCATCCACAAACTGGAGATATTTTTGCTCACTCATGCTTGCAAATATCCTCCAATTCTTGTAAGTTGGAAGGATGTCTTCGATGCACAGCAATTTTCAAGTCTCTCCACAGATTTTTGAGTGGATTTAGGTCTGGGCTTTAGCTTGGCCAGTCAAGGACAATTTTGTTTCTCCGAAACCATTCTTGGGTTGCCTTTGATCTGTGCTTGGGAACAGTGTCTTGTTCTAATGTAAACCTTCGACCGAGTTTTAGCTGACTTCTTCAGGCTTACCTCCAACATCTGTGTATAATTTGCACTGTTCGTGATTCCTTGAATGCGTAAAATTTCTCCAGTGCCAGCTGCAGAAAAACATCCTCACAGCATTAGGGACCCACCACCATGCTTGACAGTTGGGATTATATTTGCCGGGTCATGAGCAGTGTTGGGTTTCCGCCATACATACCGTTTGTCATTTAACCCAACAAGTTCTATTTTAGTCTCATCTGAACATAGAACTTTCTGCCACATTGTTGTAGGGTTATTGAAATGTATACGGGCATAGTCCATTCGCGATCTAAGGTACGTGATATTGTCGAGGTGTGTACAATAACTCCAGTTGTTGTTATTGAAGTCTGCAGCTCCTTCAGTGTCGCTGTTGGCTTGACAGTCGCTTCTCTGTCTGCTTGTTCGAGCGCAGACTTTCTTAGGACGACCTGATCTTGGCAAGGTTGAGGTAGTGTGACATACTTTTCATCTCTTCACAACCGATTTTACAGTACTTAATGGCAAACTGAGAACCTTTGAAATTGATTTATAGCCTTCTCCGTAATTATGCTTCTGAACACTCTTCTCCCTTAGATCTGTAGAGAGTTCTTTTCTCATCATTCTCAATGTGTAACAGTAAACTAAAGTTTCACTTTTAAAGTACTCTGTTTAAATCAATACAGATGTCTCTATATGACCTAAAGTATTTTTTCATATGGCTCTATAATATACTTTGGAATCTGATAGAGTTATACAGAGCACTTGTATTGACTTTAGCAGGGTAGTGACGTAAAGTTAAATCAAGGATGGTAACAGCTGAGAGGGGTGAAGACTTTTGTAACATGTGTTTTCAAGATTTTTTGTGTTATATCACTAAATTGGATAACAATACACCTTTTGTTCTTTGGAATCTTTAGAAAGTTGTCTGAGATTAATATAATAAATATTTTTGGCACTTGAGTTATGTCTTTCACAAGAAAATGCATATAATTTATTACCAGCACAGGGGGGGGGGGGCTTTACGCCCAAATTCGAGGTTCGATTTCCGCTGTAGGCACACCCGAAATAACTCATTATTCAGTTTTATGCTTAAAAACAAGTAACTATTTTCTAATTCAAATGGTAATAGCACAAACACATTATTTATAGGATTTTTATTTTAGGTTTAGTCAATTAACAAGAAAGTATTCATATTTGTAATGCTTAAAAATACAAATATTTTAATTTAATTTACTGTAAAATTACAATGCTTAGTACGGTAGTTTATATACAGTGTTCCTGTGATTGTTTCTTAAGTCAAAATATAATTATTCATCCATTTCTTGCAATGTATATCATAAGTCGTAACATATTTTTTCATATTTGAACCAACAAAGTAGGGATAAAACAGATTTTTTTCTATAAGTCTATCTTTCAAAACAAGAAACCTCTAGAAGAAATAAACATTTAATAAGACAAATATTTAAGCAAACCCAGACTAAGATCGTAATTTTTGGCATATGCCAATCACGTTTAGTAACACGTAGAAAGAGCCATTAAATAATTATTTTTTCTGATGAATAAAAATTTCTGATTTAGTCAGTAACAACGTCATGATGAAGTCAATATGCAGTTCTTATTCCAGTTCGAAGATTGACAGACTATCACGACTACGTCAATTTTTCTAATTTTCAATCTGCAATTAGATCAAGTATAATAGTTTTTAGGCTCCTCATACATAAGAGCTTTGGCGTACCGCTTTTGACTTGAAAAGCGCGGTAACATTTGTGTAATGCTATTATTGTTACCAAAGCCCCTTTATTATCCAGATGCTTTAATAGGAGTAACAAGAAAATTGATAGCTTCATGTGAAGTTCAATGTCTATGATTAATTTTATGAGTTACTAATTAACACCACAAATTTTTCAAAGGAGGTTCATAAAATTCGAATAATAATAAAATAAATATATTTCTTTTAAGCGTCAATGGCTGTTCAGACTCAAGGAACTGACGTAGAAATCCATTTTAAAAATATGTTATTTTAGATGTCTTTTTATTTTTTAAAGTTAGGCCTATCACAGTAATATTGCTTAGTAATCAAAGTACTATGTAACTGAACTTTGAGTTCGCAACACGTGTTACTGCCAGGAACCAAAGTTATGTCCGGAGTAACCATCGTCGAAAACGTTAAGTTAATATTAAATTGTTTAATTTTATTGTGGCTTATTCACACTTTATAAAAATGATATTTCGGGTCACGTGCTGCCTTTCGTACTACTTCCTCCATCATTGATCGCGCTCAGTCTGAAGGTTCGACATAATCACAATTCCTGCTAAGCCTCT
>NW_013665691.1:190789-200003 GCF_000517525.1 Limulus polyphemus
GATTTTATAGAAAATTCAAACACAAAACTTCTTTCAAACTATCCAGAGTCTTCTGAACACCAGTGAAAACGTCAACATAGAGATGAGATCCATCATAAAAAAGCTAATATTAGAGGAAACGAGCAACTATGTGGATAAACAGGCAGACGCATCATACAGTGACTTGTAAGATATAGGTAATGGGGTTCTGTTTAGTTTTTAGTTAAAATTTTAAGGTTGTAAATGCATTTGTTTGCATCACGTATGTTTAGCCTATTATTGTATTTAGATTTGAAATAATTGTTTACTTAAGCATAATCTAAACACACGTCTTCATGCCTTACGCACTGAAGGTATTTGTAGCCAGCGTAACGTTACTGTATAGTCCTTACTTCAGTCCAGATAGTCTAGAATTTTCCTTCATTTGCTTTCACGGTGGAAGTTCTAACACTGTTCTTGTACGTTATAATAACTACATTTTGCTTTTATTTTTATGCTTTGACGAGCAACGATATGTTAGAACACATACATGGGAATATATATACGTATATATTTTTTTTATTCCATTATTTTCACATATCTTTTGGTCCAATAGCAGTTTATTAACTTTCAAATTATTTGACACTTTTTCAGTTTTAACAAATTTAATTGACGTTTAAAAAGAAAATTCTTTAATCAAGCTTGTATGCTATACCAAGTTGTAACTCTCTATCTGTGAGTAAAAACCGTAAAAAGATAAACGAACCTTTAAGCTAAAATTCAGAAACATCTGTTTCTGACTTATGATCAAGACATCGAAAGAGAAATGGGCAAATTTTCTCTTGTTTTTTACTTAGAACATTTTATCCGGGATTTGCCTTTTGCAAATGTAACCTTTTTATGCTGCCTATTATGTTTGATGAAACTTTACTTATTAAAAAATGGATGTGTAATCAGTCCTTCATTTTCAATCGATACTGGAAAAATATCTGAAGAATGGTTATGCTTTTTTTAGCTTTTCTACGAGTCTGGACACCTTGAAAGTTGCTGTGAAGATTTGGTGCTCTTTGTTTTAATATCTAACAGTCGATTTTCTAACTCTTGCAGAAAATGTTGGACTCGGTTTTACTGTTTGGCTAAAACACCAAGTATTAGACCCACTTTTTGAAGTAAGAAGGTCTTGGATGGATCTTATATTTAATTGTAGAGTAGGTGAAATCTGAACGTTCATTTCTTAACCATTAGAGACGAAGGGAGTAACTCATTTTCCATAAAAAAGGAGGCACAGGTGCTTGGGTTACCTGGAATTAAACGTTAACAACAACAACATCAAATATAAAACTCATTAGAATTATTTTTATTTATAAGTTGATACCGTCTAATTTATATATCTAGGTAAAGCAGAGTTGTACATCTATCTGTTGTTGTAACAAGTTGTTATGAGAAACTGGTAGAACCAACTGCGATAAAATTTGTAAAAGGAACACAGCTCGAGATTAAACCGATAATCGACCAGACAAACGGTTCGAATTTGTCAGCCATTTCAGATTTAATGCATTAATGCCGCGGATGAGGGCTCAACTGGGTGAGGAGATCGGTCTCAAAATACGTAAATCTGGCATCAAATGAAAGTGACTCTTAATGCTACTTACAGCACGCGCGCCTTTGCATCGAACGAACGGTTTGTGTGCTACAGCTCAAAATGGTATAAAACGAAGCTCCACACACTCAAACATAACACTACTTTTAAAGGCCTGTATTTGTTGAGGTGCAACTGATTCACAGCTTTTGGCAGACGATAACAGTGGCGATTACGACACTCAATTTTATTCCAAAGATGCTCAATTGGAGTGAGTTCCGGTGACCGTTCTTGACCAATGAAAATCACTAAAGTCATTGTCACGCTTTTTAAAACCAATTTCATATAAAAGTAGCACAATTGGCTACATATGTATGTGTTTCTTGATCTTTGTAAAGATAATATACTGGTTATGTTATGTGTATGATGTTTTAGGTTCTCTTTTACTCACCACAATGAACCTACATTTACATGGGATTGGAAGAATTATTCAGCAGGCAAGCTAACTACGATACTAAAAATAAGTACATATTGTGAACCTAATACATATACATATATTTATTATACTAGTTATATGTTTTTAAATTCAGTAAGAATAGAAATATCCTTATGTTTTCTTAATCTACCTAAATACGCTAATTACTTTTCCTTTCAGCTTCGACATCTTGGAAGGATTTATAAGATTCACTACTGTTTAATTTCTTAGGACTAATAACCTTGTACTTTTAATTATAAGCTGACAACAAAGCTGGTTCGATTAAGCTTTTGTTTCAGTTTGCTCGTCAACACAATTCACTTGATAAATTTTACTTTAAAATCTGAGCAGCAATAATTGCATGATTTTATGCTTCAGGTAACCAATTATTTTAAAAACATAACATTATCTAATACGCTGTACCGTTTATAGGGTTCTCGAAGAATTTCTTTCACGTGAAAGGTTAACTGTAGACACTAAATCCCTTTGATATAGAAAGCCTAGATCTAAGGCAGGTACTCGCAGATTACACTACAAATCCCTTTATCTTAGTTAATCCCTGGGAGTAAGTAACTTGCTAGCATTTTATCTTCTTAGCTGAGATAATCAACCGAACATTAATGTGTAGTCTAATATTTTTTTGGTAATCTGTGTTAGTCTGACTATTATTGGGTAAATAGTTAGAAAATTCGGGATTAAACATGTGAATTACGAGCTTGGTCGTTTTAGTACTGTATGTTACTGGTTTCTCGTGATTTGTATAGGCGTGTTAGTTCACAGACGATGAACGAGTTTTCTAAGAAAATTATAAACAATAATGTTAATATTCTTCTGTCAATTGAAACTGATTGTGTTGAAAAAAGTGTAACATAACATTTATTTGTCAGTTTCATAACAAGTAGGATATATGATAGCTTTATTAACCCTGTATATTTATAGAAATTCTAAAGTAAATCAGAGCTTGATTTGTGATACTCTTCTGGTCTGATGTACGTAGTCAAAAGCTTTTCTTTAACGGGAGAAATAAGAAACTGATGTGACGGATTTATTGTTGTATAATTATTTTAATACCAACGTTTGTTTGGATTAAATTTATATTTAGAAACATACATGGCTCATACTGTTAAATATTTCTCATCGGACATTAGTATTTTTACTAAAATATTATATAAATTCATAGTGGAGAGCTCAGCGTGTGAGACCGGTACATAACGAAGAACAAAGCTAGTTAACTTCCCGTTAAGCGAATCGTACCTACATCAATTCGTAATTAACTCGCTCATCGTGAACCCTTGATAAGATATCAAGGAAGTTCCACATTAGAAAGAAGACTTTATATTGCTTGTAAATTTGTAAAACTTTTGTTTATAAATCATTGTTTGCAATAACTATTTGTAATAACTGTTATTGTAAATTGTATTGTTGTGTGTATATTAAAACGTATCTGTGTTAAAAAAGAAAACTGTATGTATCAATCTTGTTGGCAAATATCATAAATTGGAGATGTATGGGCATATATCTAAATACTTAAATCAAGTGCAACAGTATTGAGCTCTTCTTGGGTGTCGTTTACATCAACGCTACGTTAGAGAGCTTAACGTTGCACTGACTTGGAAATGGAAAAGTGTTATCTATTGAATGATCAGAACTATGCTCTCGAATGCAGTGACTCTACCAATGACAGAAAGTCACATACTTACCACTCATAATTTTTTTTTACCAAACGTGACTCTTTCAGATGAGCTATTTCAGCAAACCCTAATCTGAATTTGAGAATATCAAGTTTCGACATTACAACGAAACATAGACTGTGAGTGAATAAATAACTGTAAAGAGTGAAGAAAACAAACCACCTATAAAGTCTTGCAATTTAAATTTTTGAGGTAGTATTTTTTAATAATTATTGCAAAGAAAACTGGGTGGTTTGAAAGGCTTTTTATTACTTAGGTACCTATTATGTAATAGGTATCTATTACATAGGTAATTATGAAATTCTAGGATATTTATTCTTATATTCTTTATCCTCTTCTATACCATTTGCCATAATTTTGCTCAATCTGTAAGACAAACCATAAATCTTTAGTACAATTTTCTTTTCGATCTATACGAAATTCTTTTCTTTTTAAAGCTTATAAAGGACATACAGATGAACTCCATCCATACCCACAACAGAACTCCGTTTCTACGTTTCAAATCAGTATAAATCTAGCCTCTTAAAAAACTAAAAATAGTAGCGTATGATGAAGGTAGAATCCCATCCAACGATACAAATGTACACATGATCATCGATGCGGAGTCATTTGTTTTCTTATCTTTTGTCTTATGATTTATTTAATACATAGTCAAATAAAGAAAGTAAAAACATCATACACACATGAAATACACCATTCTTGAGTTCAATAATATCTTTGACTTTAACAAATACGTTTCTAATTTATATTTGTTTAGGTCGAAAAATTGAAGCTCACTCAAACGCAGAGTACCAATGATTTTGTTCTTCTTATCAGCTTCTTTTTTTTTTGCATTTCTTTACAGATGTTTCGATATTTTTATAAACCCTTTAGCGAGTAGTCGCCATTGAATAAACATGTTAAACTGATTTTTTGAGATCTCCTGATTTGGTAGTTGGAAATGATTAGTAGAGTTTTGTTTGTGGTTCATACAGCTGAAGTTGTTTTGAGAAACGCCAACTCAACTGGAGAGAAACACTATTTGATCTTTAAAGTATACTTTATAACAAGAAAGTCCTCATGGCTTCTTTACATATAATATGTGATAGACGTCGAGATCAATGAAGACATTTCACCCATATATGTACTAGTCTGACTCTCATGTTGTTGAAGTTATCTATCGTTATACTATTTTGTCCTCTGGGAATTAATTATTGAAGTTGCAAAGGCCCTTTGTTTTTCTACAGAATCAGTTATTTGTTCCAAGTACCAAAGCACAGCTTCATCTATAATTTCTGAAGGGGAGGGGAAGAAGAAGTTAAACTGGTGTGCAGGTTGTTTAAATAGGTAAGCTGTATAGTACAAATCTTACTATAACGATGATTCATTATGTGTGTGTGCATGTGTATTAATATCCATCATTCACACTTAGCCGGCTCACTGACCGTACTTTTTGGTAACTGGAAATTGTCTGACGGTGTTTGTTTTATAATTTTTGCTCGAGAAAGGGGGTGGAAGCCCTTGAAATAGTGCATATTTACACTTTTTATAGACTTTTGGCTTCCATCACCCAGAATTGGCTGGCCTGATTAGCGCAATTTTTATATGGTATTTGGAAACTGCCCAGCGATGTTCAAGGATTATTATGTTTTAGTAATTTTGGCCGAGAAATAGGATAAGAAACATTCTGAACTAAGGCATATTTCTACTTCTATATACTTTTGGCTTTTAATTTAAAGATACAAGTACTTAATCAATTATTACCTTCCATAAAGCAGGATGCAATTAGCATCTAATGAGGTGATTAGGGATTTAAAACGAAAGAAAAAAGGAAGGGGAACACTATTGTTTATACACTTTTTGCTTACTTAAAGAGTATCCTCAGCTAGAATATTTAAAGTACTGCTTAGATATTACGCAAAAAAAAAACTTTCGTCGTTCTATTAAGGAATATTAACTCAAATCTTTATATTTTTTTATTCCCAGCACTACACTACAAGAGAAGAGAAGAGTTGAGGAGAAGACAACGTGTTCAGTATAATAATAAAAACCCAAACTGAAGTATCGTATATGATCTGCTCTCAAGATCAGGACTAAAAACTAAGTTTCACTATTGTACAACACAGCAGTTGTTGTTTTGGTTCTAATTATCGGTAGATTTTTCCTTTTTTTTGTAACCTAACTAGTAACCTACAGAAGCTTAAGTTAGCCAAAGTTATTAGGCTATGTAATTGGGAAAGATTACACTAAGATGCTTCCTTACAGCCCAATCTCGAACTAGTTGTAAGAAAATTCGAAACCTCTAAGACGATTATTTCTTTTAGGAAAGTTCAGTAGGCTTAAGCAAGCGTTTGTTACTATGTATCCCTGAAAAAGAAGTATTTTGTAGACATATGTAATTTTTGTTCAGCGTTGGTTGGATAAGATGGGTTTTAAGTGAGTGTAATCTAAGTTGTTTGGTAAATTACACTGCACCCACTTACTGGTGAAGAAATAAATATGTTATTTTAACAACCACAAAATTATTTTACACCATTATTCACTACACGCAATTTTAAACGATGTCGTTAATATTTAATATTATAAGATTTTGTTTGTTTGTTTCCTAGAAAGCACAAAGCTACACAATGAGCTATCTTTGTTTTATTAGCCGCGGGTATTGAAACCCAACTGTTAGCGTTATAAGTCCTCAAAGTTACCGCTGAGCCACCACGGGGCAATAATATAAATGAAAGCATACTGAAAATAGAAAACTGTTTAATTTTGTATTTGAATTCAATGAAAAGTTTGATCTGAGCAATGATTATAATGTTTGTTGATATTCATGGCCTGATGATTAGGGCACTCGACACGCAATATGCAGGTCACAAGTTCGAATCCCGTCACCGAACATGCTCGTCTTTTTACTTGTGGGGGCGTTAATAATGTGCCGATCACTCCCATTTTTTACTGGTAAAATTTTTGTTTGTTTGTAATTAAGCAAAAAGCTACACAATGGGCTATCTGTGCTCTGCCCACCACGGGTATTGAAACCCGGTCTCTAGCGTTGTAAGTCCGCAGACTTTCCGCTGTGCCACTGGGGGGCTATTGGTAAAAGAGTAGCTCAAGAGTTGGTGGTGAGTGGTGTTCACTAGCTGCCTTTCTTATAGTCTATTACTTATAAGTTATGGATGGCTAGCGCAGTTAGCCCCCAAATAGCTTTGCGCGAAATTCCAAAAACAAACAAATTGTTGATAATTGTAATTATGGCCTTGGTTAATTTTTCATCGAATTCAAACACAGAATTAAATAGTTTTTCTATTTAGAATATTTTTTTAAAATCTATCATTTTTCTCAAAGGATACAATATTTTTGAGTTTAGCCAGGCAAATATCAGACTCACAAACCCACTATTATATGTGATTATTGATTAACATTATAATTGTGAAGTAATAACCTACGTACTGTGCATTACGTAATATCAAGTATATATACTTTATTGCATTAAAAATCTGCTAGCATCAGTCTGCTACAAAATTCCGATAATCGTTACATTATTGAAATAACAAAATACACTTGATAATAAGTGACTGCTGTTAACCCAAATAAAATATGTTTCAAACTTTAGATTGTTCAGTTTTTTTACTGCAAAACAGTAAGCGTGCATGTGCACTCTCAGCATTTAATAAAAGCATTAACGGTGTTGGTATAAGTTTATACAAGTACAAAGAAAAAATTATCGCTAAATATAAAAGTTATGTAGTGCTGGCTACTGAACTTGAAAAAAAAAGGAGCCAAATAAGATAGGGATGGAAGTAGACATATCACTTGATCCAGCTAATGATCACATAGCAAGCCGTCTCGACTTTACATGGAGAATAAAGTCCCTACATTACAAGCTTCAGTTGTTACATCTTCTGCAAGGGAAAATATTTCATTTTGGTTACAATTATGTTTGTTATAAGACGTTAGTATTAGGCCTATTACATTTTCAAAAACTATATTCTTAACCTAGTCCATTAGGGATTTTTAAGAATTAGAAGAGTGCTTAATAATAATAGCATTTCAACTAACTATAATTGTCAAATCCTTTGCCGACAACGCTTTTCGCTCAAACCGGAGCTCTTCAGGTCGGCTTGGATACAAGAAACACAGCAGTGGTCAGAATATTATTCATATAAGCCATTTGATACACTAACAATACTTTTACAAACCCGCGATGAATGATTGCAATTAGATTTGTCATAAGACAATAGCATTAGGCCTCTTATATTTATGACGTACACACCATAACAAATGAAAAATACTATAGCTTACTGAAAATCCTACATATAACTAAGCCCTATTCCTTATATAACACTAAACCATACTAAAACCCTTAGCACGAGTTTTAGGACAATAATGTTATATAAAACTAAGCCATATTAAAACTATTAACACGAGTTTTACAGCAGTAATGTTAGATAACATAGACCATATTAAAGCCATTAACATAAGTTTTAAGACGGTATTGATATATTGGATTAGGTCATATTTAACTATATAACAAATTTTACAACAGTAATGTTATATAGCGCTAAGCCTCTAACCGAATTTTACAGTGTTTTTAATGTTTTATAAAATATTAACACATGTACTACATCAGTAATTTGAACTATTTCTTATAGAAGAAGTAAAATCGACTTAAGTCATATTCTGTTTCGTACAACAAACTTTAGAGTGTTATATCATATTTAACTGTCTAATATGAATTATACATTTTTTATGATATCACACAACAAGTAACATACTGGCATTGAAAAGATGTTCTAGTAACAGAACAATATATTATACAGTGATGTTTATAGGAACACTCATATGTATATGATTAAACTAGAAAGACACTTGTACATAGATGACTAAACTAGAAGACACTTGTACATAGATGACTAAACTAGAGGACATTCATACACAGGTGACTAAACTAACGGACCCTCATACACAGGTGACTAAACTAGAGGATGCTCATATATAAACGACTAAACTAGAGGACGCTCATATACAGACGAATAAGCTAGAGGACTCTCATATATAGATGACTAAACTAGAGACCTCTCATATATAAACGACTAAACTAGAGGACATTCATATACAGACGACTAAACTAAAGAACGCTCATATATAGACGACTAAACTAGAAGAAACTTATATATAGACGACTAAACTAGAAGAAACTCATATAAAGACGACTATACTATAGAACTCTCATAGATAGACGACAAAAGTAGAAGACACTCATATATAAACGACTAAACTAAATAATTCTCATTTGTATAGACGACTAAACTACTGGACACTCATACACAGACGACTAAAGAATAGGACACTCATACATAGATGACTAAACTAGAATATGCTCTTATATACACGACTAAACTAGATAACACTCAAAGATAGACGACTAAACTAGATGACACATACATAAACGAATAAACTATAGGACACTCATATATAGAAGACTAAACTAGAAGAAACTCATATAACGACGACTAAACTATAGAACTCTCATAGATA
>NW_013665691.1:200279-207685 GCF_000517525.1 Limulus polyphemus
CGAATAAACTAGAGGACACTCATATATAGACGACAAAAGTAGAAGACACTCATATATAGATGACTAAACTAGAGGACACTCACATATAGACGACTAAACAAGAGAACTCTCATATACAGACGACTAAACTAGAGGACATTCATATACAGACGACTAAAGAATAGGACACTCATATATAGATGCTAAACTAGAGGACGCTCATACATAGATGATTAAACTAGAATATGCTCTTATATACACGACTAAACTAGATAACACTCAAAGATAGACGACTAAACTAGATGACACATATACATAAACGAATAAACTAGAGGACACTCATATATAGACGACAAAAGTAGAAGACACTCATATATAGATGACTAAACTAGAGCACACTCATATATAGATGATAAACTAGAGGACGCTCATACATAGATGACTAAACTAGAATATGCTCTTATATACACGACTAAACTAGATAACACTCAAAGATAGACGACTAAACTAGATGACACATATACATAAACGAATAAACTATAGGACCCTCATATATAGACGATTACACTAGAGGACACTCATACATAGACAACTAGACTAGAGAACCCTCACATACAGACGATTACAGTAGGGGACACTTATGCATAGACGATTAAACTAGACGACGCTCATATATAGACGCATAAACTAGAGGACGTTCATATATCGACAACTAAGCTAGAGGACACTTATAAATAGACGACTAAGCTAGAGGATGCTCATACGTAAACGACTAAACTAGTGGACACTCATACACAGATGACTAAAAAAGAGGACACTCATATACAGACGACTAAACTAAATGACGCTCATATATAGACGACTAAACTAAATGACGCTCATATATAGACGACTAAGCTAAATGACGCTCATATACAGACGACTAAACTAAATGACGCTCATATACAGACGACTAAGGTAAAAGATTTGATTAAAAGGTTGATTAAAGAGGTTTGTTTTTTATTAAAAACGTTGGTGATATAACAGAAAATAGCTTAATTCAGAAACGATTTAAATTTAAAACTGAATCGATATTTTTACTTTCATGATAAATTCTATGCACTTGACTCTAGTCAAAATGATCCCACACTGTATGTTTACTTTAGGCTTATTATACCAAACTCACTATACTTATAAGGTTTCACGGCACACATCCTTCATGGCTCCCTTGCACCCCGTCACTAAAATCGTAATGGACAGACAGTAATTAAATTATTCTATCTGGATAAATGCATTTTGGCTTTTATGACTTCTCATATTTCGAGAAAGCAAGCGTGACGTGACACACGTACGGGCCTGTATTGTTCAGAGAACTTTAATACAGGTATAAGATCAGGTAATATCATATTTAAACTGTTCTCAACCAATGAATCCCCAAACAGTTAACATCAATTCATTAAATAAATAAAGATTTATTTCGATTCCAACTTCTCTTCTTAATGTCAACTAAATTCAAAGTCAAGACTGATTTAGTTATTCCATTTGACATGTTTTTACATTTTTTGTACTTCTGTTGCTTTCCAGTTAGATATGTGAATGAAAAATATGCATGAGTCAGTGTATTTGTCTTACTTATCTTACACACAGCTTTCATTCAAGAAAATCTTATATCAGTTTCCGAAACATTTGCTTATTGCAGCCAATTATCGGTAATTCCAGGCATAGCAGTATACCACTAGAAAGCAGGTGTTGAATATAATTTTACACTTCTGTCTTTTCAAATGTATAATAAACGTCATCAGCATGAGGACTCTAAACACATCAGATGAAATGCTTATTTACACAACTGTCGTACTAGATGTTTAAATCTTCATCTTTAAAAAGCTGTGACAGAAAATTAATTAATTTTAATTCTAACACAATAGATCTATGATGTATACGTAAGTAGGTTAGTTTAGTTTGTTTTAAAGCAAAGCCACATTGGACTATCTGCTGTGTCTACCGTTGGGAATCGAACCCTGGATTCTAGCGATATAAGTACATAAACTTACCGCTGTCCCTCCAGGGGACCACGTAAGTAGGAAGAAAATCTTTACTTTGATCCATACCCGGTTTTGAATTCAATACTATTCTAAAGGAACAGCAAAAGTAAACACATTAAGAATGTCATAGAAAACAACAAAAAACAAAAGCAGAAACTTATGTCATATGAATTTCAAACAATAGGCTAGTCATGAAGGTAGCTTTAGGGTGTTTCAAGTTTTCAGACAACAAAGTTTTTGTTTTCAATTCTTCAGACTGTGTGGTACAAACCAATGGACGTTAATGGAGTTTTTGTAGAATTATCCGTTTAATAGGAGGTAATTTTGTAAAAATTCGCTAAATAGGGAAAAAGTGGTTGAAATAATGCCACGAAACAACAGTAATGTAACGAAGTAGCAAATGTTTTGGAAGTCAAAAGAGCTCACATCATTCTTTAAAGTTGACCTAAAGAGATCAGAGAAGTATAACATTGTGTTAAAATCGATATTGAACTAGATTCAAATAATCCTACCATAGCCAAAACCTCCTTAAAAGATAAAAGTGGCTTTATCTCAGGCATACGGCACAATGAAAATAATTTCATGTTTGAGTTTCTTTATGTTAAATAGTGAATCAAAAACTCAGCTGAGTCAGATGTGCGTTGTTTATCTCCGATTTTCGAGTAAAGTCAAACAAGAACTAGCTGCCCTAGCCGCCTCCAATTTTGAACTGTTAGAGTTAAAAGAAGGCAGCACCCACCACCAACAGTTGGGCTACTCTTATGGAATAGTGAGATTTGACCGTCAGTATTATACAGCACACAAAGTCACGGGACGATGAGAACTATGGACTCTTGGATTCACAGAAAGGCATGCTAGTCACACTCGGCCAGTAAAATATATGCTTTTCAGTTTTGCTATTATTATTTTTCATGTTAAAAGTATAGTAGGAGCTAATTTAGTGATAAATATTTCAATATTTAACAAAGCAAATTATAATAGTTTGATCTTTAAGATACCCTGAGATAGACCAAACACGTTGGTTCTCTAATATAAGATAGAAAATATATGATGTTAACTCACTTTTCAAGACAAAGTTCGGAACAAGTGTCTTGTGTAAAAAAAAAATATGTCTGACATTTTTCTTCCGCTACTGCCTGTGAATCCACTGCATGAAAACGGTTCAGTTGATTTCTCTAGCAAATGAAAATATTTTGTAAGAGATGTTCGTGAAACAGTACTTTATACTTCAGTTCTTCCCTTTGAAAAAAAAACAACAAAAAACATATGACCATTAGAGTGTTGTATTTTAATACCTTAGCCCCCCCCCCCTAGTAGCACAGCGGTATGTCTGCGGACTTATAACTCTAGAAACTGGGTTTCGATACCCGTGGTGGGCAGAGCACAGATAGCCCATTGTGTAGTTTTGTGCATAAATTCAAACAAACAAACAAACTTAATAGTTAACTCAGCAGTTTAACTCTAGAAAGATAAGTTCCTAAGCTCATAACACGAAAATGCAAAGAGAGAACAGACATTATACAACAGTCAAACTGCGAGAACGTAAAAAGAGTATTATCACATTATTTTGATCGTTCCAAATTCATTCTCTTAAGGCTGGGTGGGGCTGTGAATCCAAGGATTAATGGTTCGTGACCCGTTGCTTGAAAAGTGTGCTGCGCATCGTTATAGAGATGTGGATACACTATAAGAGTGACAGTAAAATTACGGTATTCAACTATCAAAAGTTGGCGGTGGGTGTTGCTCACTAGCTGTCTTCCCTCTAGTCTATCATTTCAAAATTAGGGATGGCTATGCGCAGATAACTCTTGGTGTAGTTTCGCGCAAAATTCTGAAACAACAACAACATTATTCTCTTGTATTCTTACTACTGACGAATTTAAACCAACGAATGAAAAATGGACAAACCTATTTTTGTTCTCGTCCTCATTTTGGGTTCTTTACCAGAAAAAGCAGAAAAAACGTAATGTACAACAACAACAACACTGTATCTGTAGGTAACTTCTGTTTAACAAATGGAACTGTTACTTTGATTTAGTGGTTGGTGCTATTCCACACACGTCGAGTAGCTTTAAAGTTATGTAAAACATAATGATGAGTTACTAGTATGTGACCTGATTTTCATTAAAATTGGTTTATGAAAATAAAATACCCAGTAAATAACGTAGAACTTCTTTTCAAAGCACGAACTTCGATACTTAATTTAATATGAATTAGAAAAGGCCCAGTGACTTATAACGCGAAAAATCGGGGCTCGATACCTTTGCTGGGCAGATCACAAATAAACCATCGTGTAACTTTGCGTTTAACAACAAAGAAACGAAGTTTGCAGGATAATAAATTGAAAGAATCCATACAGCTATACGACTTAGTTTTGTGTGACTGGGGCATTAAATATTGATTTTTATTTTATTTTGATTTTTGGTGACTTTTAACAATTTCAGGCTTTTTAAGACTTCTATAAATGTACGATTAGAAACGAGGCACATAAAAAATGTAGCTTTAATGCTGCTAGAGTGAAAACGTCCGAAGTTTGTAATTAACTAAAAGTAATTTGCTACAAATACTTTAATCTTAGTTCTTTAGTGTTACTGACTTTCCTTTATTCAAACATTGAATTTTCACGGTAATTTTTCAATTTGGATCAAGATTTAATTATTATTTTACCTTACGTTAATTATGTCAACTTAAGGAACTTTAATATGATCCTTCCACTCGGAATATAATAAAGCTGCCAGAAACATGAATTTTGGATTGATTATTTTGAAATGAAAGCAATAAAAATATACAAACCAAGACGAAGCTTATATACATCCTACTCTGACACCATGCAACGTTCCAGACTGATTACTAGGTGTTTGTGTTTTATAACAAAATATTTTTATACTTCCGTTACTACAATGAGAGTGATATGCTAGTAAAATAAACAAATCTGAAAAACAGGCATCCCGCATGTCAGAGTAAAATACAAAACAGACAAGTTGAATTCGCGTGTAATGTACATTGTGAACCAATATTTAGCGTAAACTACTGATTTTTTCTCAAAATAACCGTGTTACTAATGTTAATATAATATATATGCTTGAAGTATAAGACCCCTAATCGTTAGTTTTTAAATTGAGTTGTGCCACGTGGGCCCGGCATGGCCAGGTGGTTAAGGCACTCGACTCGCAATCTGAGGGTCGCGGGTTCGAATCCCCGTCACACCAAACATGCTCGCCCTTTTAGCCGTGGGGGCGTTATAATGTGACAGTCAATCCCACTATTCGTTGGTAAAAGAGTAGCCCAAGAGTTGGCGGTGGGTGGTGATGACTAGCTGCCTTCCCTCTAGTCTTACACTGCTAAATTAGGGACGGCTAGCGCAGATAGCCCTCGTGTAGCTTTGCGCGAAATTAAAAAACAAACAAACAAACATTGTGCCACGTGAATTGGTATATACATTCTGGACGGGAAACATGTGTAGATGTCGCATAACGTAGAAATGTACAAAAGATGTATGAAAGTCAATTTGAACAAGACAGTAATTGATTAACTAAATAATCCAGTATTTTGTAAACTATGTGGGTGAGCAGTAACCGTTATATTATAGACTTGAAGGCTTACACTGCTACATTTGTGAAATAATGAAAAATAAGACTTGTTTTTGTCCAATATAAAATAAAGAATCTCGTTTTGATTATACGAAACTCTCACTTGCAATTTTATAGATATTCAAGTGAAAATAAAATTTTGTGGATGGAATTAATGTATGGAAAGTCGTACACTTAGAATATCGTTGTCCATAATATGGTAAGTTTTACATACTTATGATTTATAGGTTAAGAAAAATGTTACCTTTGGGCAATTTCCAGCTAGAATAAATAGTCTCCTACCAAGTTTAAGAACTAGAGGATGAAAGCAAAAGCTTATATGACTTAAGAATGAAAACAGGGACATATAAATAATAACAGATTGCAAAAATTCAAGTTGAAACACAGCCTATAAAAATTATTTTCATTTGTGAATTTTGTACTGAATACCGTTTGTGTGATGCATGGGTTAAATATGTTTTTTATGCATGAGTTTTGATGTTTTAGTTTAATATGAAAAACAGTTTTTTTTTCGCAATTCTGTATTTGTAAGATAAACTAATTCATGAATATATATATATATATATAACATGAAGTTAAACTGTATAGTATTATCACAGTTAGTGTGATAAATACGATATATATATAGAGTTTGAATTATTTATGTTAGTACGAAAAACAATCCTTTTCAGGTCTATGCAGAATGTAAGTTAAAATAGTATATGGATAATTATATATGTGTAAACGAATTATGATATACATTTAGTCAACTGTAATACTTGAAATACAAACTTTACGCTTTGTTTATTATTGAATAAAATGGCCTTTGTTTGTTCTTAAACGGAAATGTATGGAACGGTCTTTCTGTTCTCTGCTCGCTGGTTTCGAACCTCAAATTTTAGTGTTATAAGCTCTCAGACTTATCGTGGAGCAAAGAAAACTATTTGTTTGTTCTATCGCAGCGCTACTTGATAAGATATCTATGCTCTGTCCACCTCGGGGAATCAACCCACGTAGCCTAACGTAGCAAGTGCGTAAATTTACTGCTGATCCATTAAGGTATTATAACTAGATATTGAAGTGAAAATATAAAGTAGAGTGTTTGACCGTAACGATAATGCAGAGCTAGTGTAACTTATTGTATGAACAGTTATATATATGTTAACCCCGAAGTCAAATTGTATTGCATTTCACGGCCCCACCTATCACATTCTTGGATCAATGTTTATTCCTAAAATATTTTATTTTGAGTTTTTCTTGGGAAATTCCGAGTTCTTCATTAAAAAAGGTCAAACATTCATGTTCTTGCAAGGAAGTATGGCCATTAGACACTTAAAGTGGCAGAAACCTCTTGCTTTTCATGTAGTCATTTCTGTGTTGGGTGTTCAAGAGTAGGATTACTAAGAATTCTCTATTTTGGCCCAGGAAGGAAGAATAACTTTTAATGTGGTCAATCAAGAAGCATTCAGAGTTAGTTAGTATGATACATACCATATATATCTAGAGTTTGAATGTTTGATGTTAATATGAAAAACAGTTGATGTAAGTACGATTCGTCGGGAAGCTAGCTAGCTTTGTCCTTGGCCACACACGCTAGGTTTTCCACCGTTGAAGTTAGGTAATGTTTTCGTAAAAATACTAATGTTCGATGAGAATCCACTGAAGTTAAATAATTTGTAATGTTAGAACTTTGTAAACGTTCCTGGTCAAATATCTGAAGTTTTCCGATTGATAAGCATTATAAAAATCATAGTTATAGCTTTCGAAGTTTATAGCACACTGATTATAGCGAACTACTAATAGACACTTTTTTTGGCGCGTCACATTGGTTGGATTT
>NW_013665691.1:207695-223690 GCF_000517525.1 Limulus polyphemus
CTCTCTTTTGGCGCGTCGCGTTGATTTTATTTATAGGCGTGGGAAGATTACGTAACAATGCAAGTTAAAGCGTTTACGTACACAGATATATTATTGATTCTTACTCTCGAGAATCTTCTTCAACTTTGGAGAATAGGCGGGAGTTTCGCAATACCTATTTAACACTATAAGCTACGCATGTTTTAAAATATAAACTTAATCTAAACAAACGTTGATATTAAAATAAACATATAATAACAATATAGTTACAGTATATTATAAGCTAAACTAGTATATGGATAATTACATTTGTAAACCATGAATTACGCTATACATCTGGTCAAACTGTAATACATAAAATATTAGTTTTATGTATTACACACTTTGCTTATTACTAAATAAATTATTTGGTTTAGTTTGTTTTGAAATTCGCGCAAAGATACACGAAGGCTATCTGCCCTAGCCGTCCGTAGAACTACCGTCAGTTCTTGGGCTACGCTTTTACCAACGAATAGTGCGATTGACTGTCACATTGTAACACCCCACGGCTAAAATGGCGAGTATGTTCGATGATGGAGATTCGAACACGCGACTGGCGGATTTCGAGTCGAACGCTTTAACCACCAGGACATTCCAGACCTTAAATAAATAGACAATGAAGTGAAAAACCAAGTAGAAATTTTGATTATAACAATAATGTAGCATCAATGTAATGTCTATTTTTTTATTCAAGGTCAAACAAAGTTCAATATGGCCTATATACGGACTGGAATATATCAAGATCGGTTCGATTCAAACATCTGGGCTACATCCTGGAGGCACTCAATACGTTCTCTGGTGGTACTTCATGGAACGATCCAACCATTTGGCAGTACTCAATGGAACTATCCACACCCTGATGACACCCCAGGATACTACTCGCCTATGAAGTCACAGACCGCGATATCTCACAGTCTCAAAACATCCTTCACCTTCATGACCCCAGGTGCTGACATTCTTTGGTTACGATAGTGGGGAGTATACTACTTATATATATCTGTACCGTTATTGTTTTCCAACGTTCAACCTTGCGGTATGTCACTGAACACGTTCTACACTTTTAGATTTGTGTGTATTATAAAAGTAATATTCAATCATGCGCTGTATAGGTGGCAGGAGGATTTTGCTGTCTGGTTGACCTCGAGTTCTCTTGTCAGGAATTATAAATTATGGACAGTTAAGCCAAAACTTTGAGATCTCTTACTAGGCCGTTTAGCATGTGCCACAAATAGTGCTGTTCAGATTGAAAATACCAGATATGAAATGGTTTATATTATTCGCAGATTTATGGTTTGGTGTTGTTAATAGTCCTCAATATGGCTGACTTGTCTGTACCCTAAGTAGGATACTTTTCTTTGTTATGTCCTCTAACAGATTATCTCGTCTTTTCTTCCGTCGTCCCTGTCTCTTTGCGTTGATTTCTGCAATTTGTTAAATGAGAGTATTTGCATTTACTACTTCAACATTTAGTTCCAATAGCATTAAATCTTTAATAATATTTATTATGATTTGAGATATTTCAAGTAAAAAAAAATATGCATTTTAATTGTTTTTTCTAACTTAATTCAAATACCATACCCAAGTACTTTAGTTGATAGACCAGGCGCGACCTAGTGGTTAGCGTGGTTTGTGTCTCGTTGCTACAAAAAACAAAAATATTAAAAATATAACTTCTCTCTGTTGACTCGTGGATATACTATACAAGTGACGCTAAGTCCCACTATTCGGTCAGACAAACTAGCCCAAACGTTGTCAGTGGGCACAGTTGACTAGTTGCCTTCCCTCTACTCTGTTGATTAAAAATTATGGACTATTATACGCGGACAGCCCTTGTGTAGCTCCGCGAGAAAATTGTAAAACTTTAGTATATGATCTGTATAAAAGTATTATATATTTTTTACTCATTTACAAATTGTTTTTTCTTGGTAGTGTATATTTTGCTGATAACTCACTAGTAGGAGCAAACGATATTCGCATTCTTTCATCCAACACTATTATTTCTATTCTTAACAAGGGCCTTCAATGTAAAACTAAAAGTTAGAGATCTTGCTTAATGTTTCAAAACTCGGATTCATTAAATATTAAAACAAACGCCACGTTCTAACAAATTATCTCGTTGCATATATGAAACTATTTGTTAAAAACTGGCTCCACTGATAAAAAAAATAGTCTACCAGACTGCATCTCAGAATTAACTATCAGAAAAATCTTTGTGAAAGACAAAACGTTGTGAAGTCTCCTAATGATATTTCTTTATTAAAATACCTTTCATGATAAATATAAAATTTCTCTATTAGATTTTGAATATGCTAAAAACATCAAATTAAAAACAAAGTCACACATATTTGCATAAACCTATTTACCCGTATGGCTTAAATGAAAAATGTATCCATAATTCAGTTAATATATAACACCGAACAATTTTACTGCATTTGTGAATGCTTTGGAAACATTCCAGAAAAAAGAAAAACGGGTGGTTGCAGAAAATATAAAACATGCTATATCATTTTCCAAGTGTTCCTAAATACAAAGAAGCTGCTTCAAAAACGTGTGCGTGTGGGTGTTTTGTCATAGCAAAGCCACTTCGGGCTATCTGCTGTATCCATCGAGGGGAATAGAACCCCCGATTTTAGCGTTGTAAATCTATAACACTTCAAAACAGTCTACGGATTACCACTGTTCCAGTTGGGGACAAAATGGTAAGAAAATGAAATGTTAATCTTAAAAAACTGTTACCAAAGCATTATCTAAAACTGTTTTGAAATGTTATAGATATGCCAAAACGTAAACTGAGATTTATAAAAATTCTGTCACAGATGTCTCGGGGGTAATTTCAAGGTCTTACAACACTAAAATTTGAGGTACGCTCTCTGTAGTGAGCAAAGCGCATACAGCATATTGTGCAACTTTAGGCTTAAGAGTAATAAAATTGGAATTTTTAATAACTATACAAGATATTATCCACTAGTTTAAAATTTTATAGATGAAGATATGGAACTATTTCATACTTTCACAATTAATTTCGACCAAAGAAATGATTAATTATTTAATATATAGATACATACTGTATATCGACAAAATAACCTGTCAGTTGAAACAGTTCATTAATATTATTTAGCATACAGAAAACAACATGGAACGTGCGAATGCCTTTATCTTTTTCCCAAGAGACTGTCAGTTATAAATATACTTAATATTTGGAAATTTTGTAGTTCTCTTGAAATTCATCCATACGTTATTGTTTTTTTTAATACAGTTATTTACGTATCTGATCTTGTACATACATTATAGTATGAACAACAGATGCTAGATTTTTTAAAGATTTACATGGCTCTGGTAACCCTATAGATTTCTGTAAAACCACAAATCCTTAATAGAGAATTCTTGTCAATAATAATTTTTAAGAAATCAGAAGTCATCTTAAGCGTTTTGAGCTAAAAACGCGTTGAATCTGATTATTGTTGAAAACACTATTTCTAACAAAACTTTAGTTACCTAAAAAAGTCGATATAACTCAAAGAAATTATGAAAGCTTACAATCACATGCGTGGCGGCAACATTTACGGTTGCATATGTACCTGCTTAATTAGAATCCATAAAAAGAGTCTTATTTATTAACCTCTTAAACTGTAGAATGTTCTGCAGAAAATATAAACTAATCGTTTTGAAATTTTGCCGATGCTCTATCTTTCATCAGTCATCATCGCTGTGTGACATTGAGAACGGCATATTAAATCGGAAAGAAGAAAATAAAAGTTTTTCTTTTTTTTTGTAAATGGTTTATTGATCTTTGGTTAGTGTTATTGCAATTAGGGTCTGACTTAGCATTCTGTAAGTGTTACGCAATGAAATCACTGTTAAAACGCAGCTTTGAAATAGAAGCAAATTTATTTCTTCTAGCAACGCTTCGAGCAACTGCTTACACGTCCTCAGGCTTACTGCTGAGCTACCAAGAAGGTTTCAAAAGAAATATAATAATAAACTGAACCCCCCCCCCCACCAAAAAAACAACAACAAAAAACGGGCACCAAAGCATGAACTAAAACTGATTTAAAATTTGATAGATTTGATAAAATTTTGAAATATTAATAAACCTTGAGTCCCCTGGTGGCTCAAGGATAAACTCTAGAACTTAAAACGCTAAAATTAAAGGTACACCCCCCTGCGGTGGGCAAAGCGCAGATAGCATATTGTACAGCTTTGGGTTTAAAAACCAAATAAAACTTCAACTTATCAATAACTATGCTTCACATTATTACTTCATATTAAGCCTCACAAACGACCCTAGATAAAATTAATTTCTTTTGTACTTGAACATTGTGTCTTTACAGTGTTTTTTTATTTATCTCCAAACGTTGTGCAGATTCCAATTCTTCAAATATTGTATCATAACCATACAGGTGACACAAAAACAATGAAAATTGAATAGTTTAAAAATCGCCAAAAATTGAGAATGTCTAAATTACATAAAAAACTCTAGATCGGTTTTCGACATAATGAGTATTTTTACTTTTCGAAATCAACTGTAATCCTGAGAATGAAAAGGATTGTTTAAAATTTGCATATTTACTGGTTTCAGTCACTTCTTTTCGTCGTCCAACACTTCACATTTTTGCGCTGTTTTGTTGTGTTTACTAGGCGCTTGCTCTTCTCATTGCTGTATTAACGTCTTATTAATGACCACCTTTGACTGTCTCCTGAGACACCTCTTGAACAAATCTCTACTTGGTTGTTGTCTGCAGAGTCGTTGTGGAGTGAAAACGTCCTAAATGAAAAGGGCTCTATGATGAAATGCATTGGTATTTATACTGCAAAGCCCAAGTGAAGAGTTTTGTTTGTAAGTGCTGTTTATGTTCTGCAATACTGATGAGGTTTGTGAGTTGTAAGATGGGTTTTATGGGCATAGCTGAAGCACGTCACGTGACCAGTTTTAAACAAATGCTTTATATCGATTCATTCTTATATAACTGTGTAGCAGTCATACTGATCATCATCAGTGTATAATATAGGATGGAACAGGCAAGACTTTGGTAGAGCATAAGCAGAAGACGTAATTCAGCTCTATTTCCTACTGCAACTTTCAATGGATTGATGCCTTTGGTAGCATTGGTTATCATGGTGTTAATATAGCTGGTAAAGTTGACTTGTCTGTTAAAGGTTACTCTCCAGGTATTTTAATGTCTCTTCAAAAGAGATAGCAGTGCTCACAAAAGGTGGTGGTGAGTTGTCCTCATCAACATGCCTTTTGTTGAGTGTACAGAACATGACTATGACAGGATCACTTACCATTCTTGTGTCGTTGTACCATTTACTCACCATACTAAGGAATGGTTCCATCCTGCTTTCGGTTTCAGCTTTTCTAGAGCCCCTGCTGCACACCAGAACGTCATCAGCAAATGTTAGCATACGATATTTGATTGAACTGTAAACTTGGGCTAGAACTATGGTGTATATATACTGAGGAGGCTGGCAAAAGTTATGGTCATTGAGCAGACCAGTGTTGATGGTAATCCAGTTTGATTACCAGCTTTCATGTATCATAATGTATCTTTTGGTAGTTAGTGCTGCTACGATCTATGTTACATATGATACACTGAGCATTTGGTGATCAAGAATTGGCAGCTAGACACTACTGTATGCATTTTCTAGATCTAAAGCTAATGTCAAGATGTTGTGACCAGCTTCAAAGCCATCCCATCTATAAGCTGCAAGTTTAACAGTGTTGATTCATGTTTCTCTTCCACTGTGATAACCAACTAACAATGATGGTAATAGTGATTCAATTTGATAGGCAAGCCTTCAAGCTACAGCCTTTTCTGAGATCTTGCCATTGATGTTTTTTAGGATGATTATTCAATGAACATTGAGATGAGAGTGGTTATTCGTGTATTAGGGTAAGGATTTATTAAAGGCATCAGTCCATATCTCAAGTTTGCTACATCTTACGCAGCTATATGTTGATATTCCAACACTAACTTCAACAAGTTGTCTCATGTAAGCTTCCTAAAGGTGGAAATCCTTTTGATTTGGTTATTGCTCTGAGTATCTCGTCCAAGCTAAAAATGGCTTCCATATCTGTATATAGTTGTAGCTCAGATAGGGACTGTTGTAGCTCAGATAGGGATTGTTGTAGCTCGAACCCCTTTTCCTTGCCACCAATGTTAATGTATTTACGCATAAAGTCTTGCCTCGGTTTCCATGTGTATGGAATGAGATACCATCAGCATTACAAATGACTGAAAACACCATTTCTGATTCCTGTACCAGCCTTAAGTTTCTGGTAGTAACCGAATGAAATGCTTGCAAGATTGACCTTGTTGCATAGTTTATTCTATTTCATTTCACGTGCCTTGGAAGCTGAGCAACTGTAGAGAGTTCTCGAGGTCTAATCATCACCAAGTTCGCAAACGATGCATTCATAAAATAGTGCACCAGTCTCTGCTAGTTTCACGTTATGTTAACTTACTGTAATGTAAGGGAGATTAGAGCAAGCAAATACTGTCTTTAGAATTTATCTGAACTTTATGATATCGTACTATTGAAGATATTAAATTCTCAGACCACAAGAAATTATCTCTCACTGTCTTTACGTTAATGCTGATCCTGAGGTCGGGATGACAAATGTAGTTCAACAGAACAGCAGCAGCATCCGCTATAAACATTATAGCAACTCTCAAACAATCACCATTACAAGCTACAAACCATCCACATAGCTCTCCTGAAGTTATCCACACAAATTCGAATCATCAATGTATATACATGAAAGTTAACATGCACACAGCACATCATGCTAAAGGTTAAGGGCTCTTGCCTGAGTAGTTGGACAACACTCCAATTTATCTAATGATAGGAGACTTCAATGCTAGACACCCCATATGGGATGCAGGTGAAAACACGTATGACGAAGGTTTAGATGCTGATCCCACAGTATAATCACCACTCTTATACTGTTAAATTCGGATGAACCAACAATTATCGATGAGCGCCAAGATGAAAAAGATTCCTGTATAGACTTTGCTTTTGCTCATCCAACCCCCCCTCCTCCCATGAGCGTTATCTCTACTTCTAATAAAGGACACAGTGCCTGCATTGATCACCTAACGTGTGAGGTGCACGTAAAACTGGAAAACAAAGTGGTGTAAAACAACCTAGGAACCCATTCAAGAATGTGAAATTTTCTGGCAGTGCTTTTAGCTTTAAGTATCATGTCTCCGACATCGAGCAATCATATCAACAACTTTTGCAAAAAAAAGAATACTAGTGGAATAACGGTACTGCAGACAGAAAGATGAGTTATGTAGTAATACGTTACAGTTTGACAAGTTTTACATACTCATGAAATAAGTTATTTATTTTAATATTTTTGCCTAACGTAGTTTTTATTGCTATCATTTCATTACACAACACTATCTTACTAGCTAATAAACAAAGCTCATTATTTAATTTCTGTAGTGTATATGGGAGTATAGAAGACATATTAATTCTAAAAATAAACAACCTTTCTTATTGTAGATTGGTTATTATCATAACACCAAATTAAATTTTGTAATTATTTAAATCGACACTCAACGTTTCGCTTTACAGCTTCTTCGGGAGGGTCCCACGAAAATATAAACCGTAATTGACAGTAAAAAAAGCTTTAATTTGTTCAAACAACAAAATCTAAACGATTCTATATCATGCGATTTACAGCGTGAGTTTGACATTATAGGTAGTAAAGTTTATTGTTGGAAATCTAAATTGTTCTCTATTGTTCTCTGAATTGTTCTCTAATTCCTAATGATAATAAAGACAGAAATAATAAATGTTAAGATGACAAGAATTATAGTGGCAGCTCATTTTAGGTTGGATGAGAAGAACTTCTTTAAACTTTCTATAGATGTATTTGGTGGCTTTGGTAAGGATTTGTACAGAGAAAGATGGACTCACGCCAGTAGTTACTTGGCCATGGTTAATGCTTTGATAAGGATTTGTACAGAGAAAGATGGACTCACACCAGTGGTTATTTGGCCATGGTTAATGCTTTGATAAGGATTTGTACAGAGAAAGATGGACTCACGCCAGTAGTTACTTGGCCATGGTTAATGCCTTGATAAGGATTTGTACGGAGAAAGATGGACTCACGCCAGTAGTTACTTGGCCATGGTTAACTTAAAAATTGATCTGTAACTGCGCTTCTCCCATGTTGAAATTTGGAAAGAGTGCCAATGTGTTCTCCTAGCCTTCTGTGTAAAGTTCTGTTTCACTAATGCATGTATGATGGCAGATGTTACATGTAAGTTGGTATAAAGTATTTGAAGCAAAACACCAATCGTCTCATTATAAACACATTTTTGTAATACAGTTGGTTTTGTTAAATTGAAAGATTGTGTAATGAGATTTTTAAAATTGACTTTTCTATAATTTTAATAGGCACTTCAGATTTTTTATTATGTTTATTTTTCTTTGAGATAGTTTCGTCAATATAAATTTTCAACAATAAGTTTTACTGTGTACGATATCAAACACGTGCTGTAGAAACACGCACTATAGAATCGATTAGAATTTCTTATATAAACCAATTGAAACTTTAACTATTAAAATTAACTCTGTTTTTATCGGATCTACAGAGTAAAACTTCTATTTATTTTGTCACAACGTTTCACCAGATTTATTTGGCATAATTAGGTGAGATATAAGAACTGAAGCTAACAGAAATTAATTTAGAATACGAAAATCACGTGCTTATCCACAACAATAACAATTTCTGGCATGCGAGTCAGTAACTTTGTAATTAATAAAGTATTTATCAATGAACTGTCAAATATACAAATAACAATGAAGCTCTATAGCTTGAGCCTGTTTTACATAGAAATGAGACTGATGAAAATAGATATAATGTAACACCTTTGTATTTGTCAAGCATGGGGTTTTATTTTCTCTTAACAGTCTTCCTTTAGTTTTTGTTTGTTAGTGTTATTTTCTTTGTTTAAGGATTTTTATCTTAGAAGAATCAATAGGATGATTGTTCGTAGGCATGTGTTCAAAAACATAAGATGTCGATTTTAGAAAGTGATCCGTTTGTACTTCTAACATAACAACTTTTGCAATCTATACATTTCTTGAAATATCGTTGTCTTTTTGGATGGAAGTCGACCTAGTTTTTCCAGGTAGAAATATAAATGGTATTTTAATATAAATTTCATATTTTTTGATTGTTTTTAACCAGTTTTTTTTTTTTTTTGACTGTATAGAAGAAGTTTATAATGAAAGTCAAAACACAAGAAACAGGAATATTTATAGAGGGCGTTGTGATAAAATAAACAAAAGTTTACTCTGTACATGATGTAAGAACGAATCTACAATTGAATTTTTTTACTGTCAGTTACGGTTTATCTTTTAGTGGAAAGTTCCTGGAGAAGCTTTAATGTAGAACGTGTAGTGTACAATTGATAAGGCCGTTTATTTCTAAAATTAATAAACATAGTTGTTGGTCATGCACTTATGATGCTATCACAAATTCATTATCTATTATAGTTCAGCGGACTAACCAGTTATTTATTTGGTAATTCCTTTTCTTGATCAAAACATGGATTTAAGTGAAAAAAGATGACATAATGACCCAATAGATATTCTTTGATTCGCTTCATTTAGTTATTATATTTTTGTGATTTGTAACATCTGAATATGATGTTGTGATCATTAAGGTATACTAAAACGTAAAAACCTATGCTTCCTATTGCACGTAGTTTTGGGTATAACTTTCCTATTCAACTTAGTTCAAAATAGGAACTCTTCTATTCAACATAGTTCAAAGTAAAACTTATTTAACTTACTTCAAGCTTAGTTCAAAATAGTTTGTTTGCTGTTTAAAAGCTACGAACTGGGCTATCCGTGCAATGCCCACCACAAGTATCGAAACTCGGTTTCTTAGCGTTATAAGCCTCTCAGATTTATCGCTGAGCCACTGGGGATAGTTCAAAATAGAACTTTCTTGTTCAACTTACTTCAAGCTAAAAAAAAATGGAAAAAATGATACCATAAAAATAGCTAATGCTAAATAGATGTTTTGACGTTCACAACGTTTCGAGCCGAGACGCCCTTTCTCTGGTGATTTTAAACATTGTACTATTTGCTTGATAATATCTCAATGTGCAAATTTTATTATAACTTTTGAAGGTTGTTTGTTCTTAAGCAAAAAGCTACAAAATGGGTCATCTGTGCTGTGGCCGCCACGGGTATCAAAATCCGATTTTTAGCGTTATAAGCCTTCAGACCTGCCGCTGAGCCACTGGGGGAAAACGTTTGAATGAGTACATTTATACACTAAGCTTTAAATGAGGGTGTGTGTGTGTGTGTGTAGTAGTAAAATTCGAATATATACAATTCTAGATGATAATTCAAAAAGTAAGTGTATTTTATTAACCTTATACTAATACGTTAATATGGCGAATTGTTAATAAAATCAATATATTTTGATGGTAATTTTTGAATGAGTATTTTTATGACAACAGCCGAAAGGGTTTTTTTTTGCAACGTAACCAGTGCATGATGAATTATTACTGTGAACTTTGAATACGTATACTTGTTATGTTACCTAAACAGGTTAAACCTCGATTGAGATATTATAATAACGCGTGAGTGACCAGTAGTTATTGTTCACGTTAAATAAGCGTGACTGTAATACTGTCCGAGTTTTTGCGTAATGCTTTCAGTGGGTCAGCGGTAACTCTGAAGGGTTATAACGCTAAAAAATCAGGTTTAGATATTTGTAGTGTGCTCCATTGTGTAGCTTTGTGCTTAATTGTATGCTTAAGTGTATGCGTTGCTTAAGTGTATGCGTAATTGTTACATTATACTTTGAACGAGTATGTTTCTAACACAACCCTTGAACTAATAACTGTCACGGTAACATTTGCATGAGCGTGTGGAATTTTCAGGTAAAACTGATTTCTCTAAAATGTGAATAAGGTAGGTCTGCTATATAAGGGAAGAAATTGTAAGATGAATTACAAAGTTATTCTGAGTTTCACTAAAAATATATCTGTAATAACTTCCAATAAGTATTTCTCGAACATGGTCTGTACATTGTTTTTGCCACCGCTCTGAATGTAACTCCAAACAAAAAGAGGCCCGGCATGGCTAGGTGGTTAGGGCGCTCGACTCGTAATCCGAGGGTCGCGGATTCGAATCCCCGTCACACCAAACATGCTCGCCCTTTCAGCCGTGGGGGCGTTATGATGTGACGGTACTGAAAAAAATCAAACTATTTGTTTCCGTTGTAAAATGTGCCTTTGTGAACGATAGGTTAACGCATTTATTCATCATTAATCTTTCACTAACGTCAAATGCCGATATTCCTGAAACATTCAAAAAAGTTCGGAAAAATTCCAGCTATAAATAAAAAACATTCACAACAAGAATTTCTATGAACAAATATTTTCGTGATTATATAGCATTTAAGACAGTAGTTTTGATCATCTCTTACAGTTTCTTACAATTATGTGGTAATTTGTTCTTATGTTTTAAATATTTGAAAACAACATTTTATTAAATCATTGTGTTGAATATTTCACTATTTTCCTAACCTATATGATAGATAAGTATCTATTTTAAGAAAGGTTGCTTCAAAGCAACGATACGTTAATCCAAAAAACTAGCTTTTTGTTTGTTTGTTTTGAATTTCGCACAAAGCTACACGAGGGCTATCTGCGCTAGCCGTCCCTAATTTAGCAGTGTAAGACTAGAGGGAAGGCAGCTAGTCATCACCACCCACCGCCAACTCTTTTACCAACGAATAGTGGGATTGACATCGGTTTGGAGCATGAAAAGCTCTAATTACGCTTGGTTTTATTTTCAAAAACATTAAGTGTATACTGTTGAAGTTTGCATTGTTGTGCTATGGTTAAAACTTATGAACAGGCGGATTCCAGTCATTAAGGCATGTAATGTGTTCTTCCATTTGGTTGGAGACTTTGAAAATCTTGGACTTCCTATTTTTTTCACTTGAGTGCATGTGGTTGAAATGTAATCAAAAATATTTCATATTATTGCCTAGATGATAGTTATTATTAATAAAGTTATTTGATTAATGACAAAGGCAAGTAATGATAAAGAAGTCCTGTTGTTTTAATCACGAAGTTAAAGAAAAGCCTGGCCAGATGTCGCTACCAGCATATGATTTAGTCTTGCAATGAGCTTACTTCTGCTTCAAGTGAAAAATTAGATACTCTAATGAAATGGTACAGCGTTTGTACTAATATGGAAATAAAGGCAAAATATCGACATTAACGTTCGTATTATAATATACGTTTGCCTCTAAAATCACAATATGTCATTTAGTGGAGGCGCAATATGATTTCTGTTATTTTGCATAAAAACCACAATATGTTTGTTTTGTCTTAGAGTCAAGCTACAGAAAGGCTACCTGCGCTAAGTACTGGCGAAGAATCGAACGACATATTTTAAAGTTGTAAGTCCGTATACTTACCGCTGATCCCTGTCACACCAAACATGCTCGCCCTTTCAGCCGTGGGGGCGTTATAATGTGACGGTCAATCCCACTATTCGTTGGTAAAAGAGTAGCCCAAGAGTTGGCGGTGGGTGGTGATGACTAGCTGCCTTCCTTCTAGTCTTACACTGCTAAATTAGAGACGGCTAGCGCAAATAGCCCTAGTGTAGCATTGCGCGAAATTAAAAAACAAAAACAAACTTACCGCTGATATATCAGAGGATTTCTGTCAGTTGATTTATTTAATAGTTTTCTCTTTCTCGCATACTTAATCACTGACACACCGGAAGACCTTCGACATTTGCAGGGCCGGCTCAAGACATTTTGCCGACCAAGCAAAATTCCATTTTGGCGCCTAAAAGTATTTTAGTGTGTTAACAAATACCGTAAATAAACTAAAATATGCATACAAATGTTTACGAAAAATTTTGTAAAAAATTTGTTTCCGTGCTTTTGAATGAGCATACTTGAACAAAATGTTCAAAATTTAAAAAAAAATCAAGATATCGTGTACTGTTGAGATCATTACAATCATTACTTAATCGCTCTTGAGATATTGATGAGATATCTAAAATAGTTTTTAATTATTTTTAATTTAGAGAAACTCCACTCATCTGAAGCTACTGATATCGGCAGAGTTAACTTGATATGTAGCACAACTGCAATATTTCGTGTAAAATCATTTTGTAAAATGAATTGCAGAATTTCCATTGGCGTGGAACTTTGTTTTATTAATACCGACAATGCAGTCAGTTTGTCTCGCGCCCCCCAGTGGCGCAGCGGTATGTCTTGTTTGTTTGAATTTATGCACAAGACTACACAATGGGCTATCTGTGCTCTGCCCACCACGGGCATCGAAACCCGGTATGTCTGCGGACTTATAACGCTAGAATTCGGGTTTCGATACCCGTGGTGGGCAGAGCACAGATATCCCATTGTGTAGCTTTGCGTTTAATTACAAACACACAAACAGTTTCTCTCGCACTTCTAAACCATCCAGATCGGTTTCGTTGTTATCCTTTGCAAGTAAGAGTTGAAGATCCATGTAGTGCTTTAAAATTTTTTTCGTTAGTAGCATTCCATGTATTACTTGTATCACGCAAAAAATGTAAATAAGTATTGTAGTAATGTAATTGCATGAACATTCTTTCTATGGAAGTAATTGCTGCATTAAGAACTTTAACTCCACTTTAAGACAGGTTTCTAGATTAAGAATAGGTTCATCACTACCCTCATATGTGAATTGTGATTTTTCCGCCGTGGACGAATAGAATATTGTTGGGAAAATATTGATTCAACATTTAATTCAGTAGTAATTCCTTCAGAATTTTTCAAAGCTTCATTATATCTATTGTCAGAATATCATGTCTTCAGATATTCCAACGTTTGTCTCCAAATATCAGTTGTTTGTAAAATATTAAATGTCGGTTGCTGAAAATATTTGCTGGCTATATTAACTTGATTTAAAATAGTGTGCTTGATAATGACGTAGCATAAAAAACTGAAAAATGTTCATTTGATTGGTCAATGATTCTGCTTCATGTCGAGGAATTACATCATACGATATATTTTAGCTTATTTCATACAGAAACTCGTAAATTTTTCCTGGGTGATATCTAAATGTTTATATTGTATCTACACTGCTTTCCCCTCTAATATCATTCAAGGGTTTTATTATTAGTTTATTTACATATTGTTACGTCTCCGTTTTTTTTAATTGATTTTTCGTAACTTCGTACCGACGAAACTTTAACGACACAAGCCTTTACTTAATAAAACTGGTTTATTCTTTCCGAATATAACTTAACCGATACACTCAACAATCGCGCTAAACAAACGCTATAGCAACGAACGTCAATAATACTCCGACCGCAGATCAATTACTCACTATCTACTCACACATTACATCTCCCTTCTTTTATATACCAGCGTAACCTATTTCTAGTAAGAACTTGAACAATCGACAAAATACATGATAGTTCTAGAAACGTTGCGTCACGGCGGTCATGTGACTGCTGACGCAACAATATTTTATTAAAACTGATCAACGACGCGTACATCCATTCATGAAACATACATTTTTTGAATTAAATAAAAAATGTATACCACATCCTTAGATAATTTAGCAACACCATTGATAACTAGAGTTAGTGTACGAGCATGGCAAGGAACGAAAAATGCTCGATTATTCATATTTAAATAACTTTGTTGTACATTGAAATCCTGTCCTTTTACGTTGGAGTCATTATCCTAACTTGTCCTCACATATTATCTAGAGGTATATTATATTCTTCAAGTACTACTAATATTGAATCTATAAGCTCTACACCCCAATTTTTACAACGAGTATGAAGTCTAGAAAATGTTCAAACATTTTTGCATCTGCATTATTGTTGATCTTGATGAAATGAAAAGTGATTGACATTTGCTCATCTTTGTCATCAATGATGAAATAATGCCTCACATATTCTAAATTTTCTAATATTTCATTTCGCACTGCCTGGGAAATTATCTTAATTTATTCATTCTGTATATTTTCACTTAAATATTAATCATGAAGTTTCGAGTTTTTGCACTTCGTACGTATTATGCAATAACGGAATCAAATTACACTAATAGTCCTACTAATTTTTATAAAGTATGTCACTAGAACCCATAAACGCGAGGCACTGTTGACCAAGGAACAGTTGACTACTGGCAGTATTCATTCAAGCACTCCTTGCCAATTGTGAGTTGCAGGATTCAATATATTCTGTTGTGTTGCATCAATTGTTTTATTTCTATTAAATCTTGTCAACAGTTCTACTAAATTTTGATGAAACTGAAGGTGTATTTTTGAAGTTTCATGTTCCTTTAAGGTTTGGACACCCACCGCTTGGTGCAAAAATTTTCCAGTTATTATAATTAACGATGGTAATTTATTTGATGCTAAACATTTAGCAACAAAAGCAGAATACTGCGTTTTTTTGTAGTTGAATAGACTAGGCATGTACGGCCTACCTCTTCTCCATTTTTTAGACCTTTTTTGTGTTTTCCACTGTGAATCGTCGGTTAAAAGCATCTCTGGCATAATCAAAGTTTGAACGTGGCTTAGCTGGTCCCTTTTTAACTGCTAATATTCCTAATGAATCTTTAAGAATTCTTGGCCAAGTAACAGGATCAGAAATATTTTCAATATTGTCACATTCATCATCAATTTCTTCGATTACTCTATCAGGCAAATGACGATATCTTCGATTACTCTATCAGGTACACGACGATATCTTCGATTACTCTATCAGGTACACGACGATATCTTCGATTACTCTATCAAGCACATGACGATATCTTCGATTACTCTATCAGGCACATGACGATATCTTCGATTACTCTATCAGGCACAGCTATTTTGGACAGTGGAAGTACATTTTCCCTTCGTCCTCAAAGACGACGCTTTTACTTCTACTGGAATCATCCAATTTTTTATCTTTTTTTTTTTTTCTTAGCT
>NW_013665691.1:224633-228580 GCF_000517525.1 Limulus polyphemus
CAATTGTCAGACGCGCTGTCAGGCCCATGCCTCCCAGTGGCACAGCAGTATGTCTGCGGACTTACAACGCTAGAAACCGGTTATCGATACCCGTGGTGGGTCGAGCACAGATAGCCCATTGTGTAGCTTTGTGCTTAATTACAAATAAACAAACAAAAGTCAGGCCCAATATTTTGTCTTCTGTGACGATGCTGATCTCGTGGTGTTCACATCGACAAGCTTGGCTAAATTTTTAAAAGCTCTTCCACAATATTAAAAAGTCAGGTAAATTATGATGGTTATAGGACATGGTTTACTTTCTATGTTCTTAGGCGTAATATTTAAGTAAAAAATAGCTCGAGTGAGCATCGGTTATATGTGGTAATTAAGATGTATCTTTAAAACAATATGTTTCAGCCAATTTTCCAGTTGAATTACTGTATTGCTAAGCTTCTGGCAGTTTATGCTGTTGAAGCTGAAACATGGCACCTCTGAAACATTAGCATCCTAAGTGGTCATTTGGGTTATTGAACCAGCACTGGGCATGTGAGTTATTTGCACTTATTTTTCTCTCCGTAATTGTTTTAGTTTTTGTGAGTTTTTCTTCATTTTTCATAAGCAAGCATGACTAATTGTAAGCTTTCTAACTATATTTATTACTTTCATAATGTTAGCAACATACTGCTGCTTAGTCTTGAGAAAAGCATGTTAGTTAATATCATATTTCAGCAATTCAAAAGCTTATTGCTGCTAGGTAGCTCAGCAGAAGCTTGAGAATTTTATAAGGTTAAAATTTAGGGCTTAATATCTGCGATGGACACAGCACAGGTATTACATTGTGCATAACATACAAATGTACAAGTTGTACCACACAAGAGGCCAAGCATGGTCAAGGGGTTAGGGCGCTCGACTCGCAATCAAAGGGTCGCGGGTTCGAATCCCCATCCCCCAAACATGCTCGCCCAAGAGTTGACGACAGGTGATGATGACCAGCTGCCTTCCCTCTAGTCTTACACCGCTAAATTAGGAAGGCTAGCACAGAGAGCCCTTGTGTAGCTTCACGCGAAATTCAAAACCACACAAGAACAGACACTCGTTACTGACTTTGTATATATATATTATTGTAGTTTGGGGACGTACTATATATTTTCCACTCCTTTACATAAAAAGTAAACATTTTGAAATTAGGTTGTTTTTCATAGCTCCCCCGATGGAACGCAGTGGTATTCCAGTCAGTTTTTAACTTTCACTTTCCTTGAGAGGCACACGAGTGGTGATTGAGAAGCCTATTTCGACCGATTATCTTATAAAAATAACAACGTGGTTTTTAATTAATGAGCGAATTATATAACAAGAACTTGTCCTTGATCTTCACTGCCCGTTGGCCAACTGATCTAACAAGCACCAATCACTGTTTTCTTATGTCAAGAACTTGAGGATTTATTGGCGTATTTATAGTGTTGGGGCTGTTAGAGCAGTTATACAGAATTACACATAGTTTACACCAGAATTAGAGATTTGATATATATTGATGTAGATTTTCATGTGTTGGTTGATTCTGTTAAGTTGTTCAGCAGACGCCGATGTCTTCCTTTTGTTTAACATTTAAAGTTCTCTCATTAGATTTGTTTCTGCAGGTTCGTATCTATATATTTTATTTCCGGAGAGCTACTTAAGTTATCGTGTTGTGTTAAGTGTTCACTTTCCTGGAACTTAGCTTTATTGTATATTTTCGTTTTGTCTAGGGCGAGCACCATACGATTCTTGTCAGTGATTCAAAGTCACTTGTGTTCACCGTACGCGAAGGAGCTTAGTTAACTTCATATTAAATGTGAAGCATAGTTAGTAGAGCGTTAGCTCCGCTAGTATTAGAGTCGTTTTTTTAAATTTTGCGCAAAGCTACACGAAGGCTATCTGCGCTAGCCATCCCTAATTTAGCAGTGTAAGAATAGAGGGAAGGCAGCTAATCATCACCACCCACCGCCAACTCTTTTACCAACGAATATTGGGATTGACCGTCACATTATAACGCCCTCACGGCTGAGCATGTTTGTTGTGACGGGGATTTGAACCCGCAACCCTCAGACTGCGAGTCGAGCGCCCTAAACACCTGACCATGCAGGGCGAGTCGTTTTTAAGCGAAGTTCTTTTGTAGGTGACATCTTGAGTTTGACAGTTCTAGTGTATTAACACAAAGTGAGAGTATCGTAACATTGGAATATTTTTATTTAGCGGTTTGATTTCACTCGGATTAACTTGCTGGTCTTACACTTTCTATTTATAACGTCAAAGCACACACAATCACTTGTATTGTCTTAGTGGAGTATTGTTAAGTGTAAGTCATTGAAAATTGGTTTTCTATAAACTAATGTCTTGTCTCTCTCTTTGTGCCTTAACTTTCGCGACTCTTTTGGAAATATACACCCAAAAACCAAGAATCTCCAGCTATTAGTGGGTTTATCTTTTCTGCCTTACTTGTCATCCACGACATTCCACATTATTTACCAGAATTACTAGTAACTAATATTTCTTTATTTTATATAATCTTATGTCACAGTTAAACTGAAATTTGTATCATGAGAGTTAGTGCTTATACCTAACCCATAATTTTCATAAATCAATGTAACCAACGTCAAAGCTTTTTTAGGGAAAACACATTAAAATTTAAAACTTTTTTATGAAGTTATTGCTGCCCTTTTTTTTTTTCAAATGTATTTATAATTTCTGTAACAACGATGTTGCTGGTTAAACCTTGACTGCTCGTGAGTAATCACAAAATACTTTGATTTTCAGTTCCACAGTCTGTTTTATTAGTTTAAAATTGATGGATGGCAGGCCTTCTAATGGTACATCAAAGAAACATAGCGCTAATTAGAGGGGCAAGTTAAAGAAAAATGAGGGCAAATTCTAATTGGGCATATTGTGAAATGACATTCAGGTGGATGGTAATTAATAAATATTTAGTACTTAATGACGTAATCATCTAGGGGTTGATACCAATAAGATTTGCAGAAAGTCACTCATGTTTCTGCTACAAATGGTCACACACAACTCCTCCCTCCCAAATAATCGAAAGTAGATGAATTTTTGACGAAAAATTGGGAAGAACAGTGAGAATTTAAAAAAGTATGAACATAGGAGCATTGGAAGGACTGACATTATTAATGTATTACTGTCGAAGCTTGACGTGAAGTCCAGTTTTACCCTTGGAATAAATCATGTATCTACTAGTAAAAGAGATGGTATATATATTACCATCCCTTTTACTAGTGGATACATGATTTAATCCAAGGGTAAAACTGAACTTCACGTCAAGCTTCGACAGTAATACATTAGAACCTATTGTGATTGGAATAACTTTCTTACATCACTGGAAGACACGCATTCAAGTTATTGCATTTTTTGTGTACCATTATTGTTATTTTCAAGGCGGTTGAATTCTGTAAAACAGGGGTGGTCATTAGGATGACCAACTAACAAACTCGGCTAGAAATCCCTTTTTATCACATGTTTGAAGACACCAGCCTTTTATGAACTTGTTTTAAAAATTCTCAACATTTGTAGAAAAACCTTGCAAATAATCGGAACAAGACACGAAAATTTTAATGTATGAAACAGCTTTATGCTGAACAGTTTTGAAAGTAAATTCAGAAAAATGTTTAGGCGGCTTCTGAAAATCAAATGTAAGTTGAACATACAAATCAGAACCGGTGAACTGTACATCGTCCACCCCCTCATTATTTTGCTGACAACAATTTTTTAGTCTTTTTCTATGCAGTCGATTAACTTTGTTAGCCGAAATGAAAGGAGACTAAAGTTGTCAGCAAATTAGACTAGAGTTGTCAGCAAGTTAGACTGGAGTTGTCAGCAAATTAGACTGGAGTTGTCAGCAAATTAGACTGGAGTTGTCAGCAAATTAGACTGGAGTTGTCAGCAAATTAGACTGGAGTTGTCAGCAAATTAGACTG
>NW_013665691.1:229530-239078 GCF_000517525.1 Limulus polyphemus
TAAAATAGCAAGTAACAAGTGAAGAATTTTAGTATAACAGCAAGTAACGAGTGAGACTGGAGTTGTCAGCAAATTTGACACATTACGCTGTTAGTAACTTTTTGTGTATCTCTATAATATGTTCACATTCTTATTATTTGTATGACTTAAGATTTTGTAGCACACAGCAAACAATTTAATTTGTATTTTTTATGTATAGTACAGTACTTGCTATAGCGTGAAATTGTTGAATAATATTTTAGAGGGTTTTTAATGAATGGCAACTATTATTCATTTACGACTACTGAAGTTATTTCCCCGAAAGGGGGCCGAATTGTTTGTTTGAAGTTAAGCATAAAACTAAACAATGGGCTATCTGTTCTCTGCCCACCACGGGTATCGAAACCCTGTTTCTAGAGCTGTAAGTCCGCAGACATACCGCTGTGCCACTGTGGAGATGGGCGAAGGCTGCCTGGAGGGATCATCTGTTTTAACCACTCGCACCTCTATATAATACTGTTGTCTGTCAGCCAGTAGATACTAAAATGACGTCACATAAAGGACGCTTAATGCTGCAATTTGTACTGTCGTTACGTCAGTAAAACGTGCGCATGCCATGAATTACGAGAAGAATTATGAACTGTGTAGGCTACAACACAGTACGACATATGAATTTCAAAAGCAAGAAAAATATTGGTTACTCTTAATTTTGGTTTTATTTACTCTTTGAAACACAACATTTTCGGAGACCCTGCAGTAGTACATCTAGTATTAGGTGTACCATATTTATTGAAGTACCTGCTTATGTATTTCCATTGTACCACAGAAAATACAAACACCCAAAGTTGCTCGTTTAATAATAATCTTCCTCAGTATAACTTTCCTTAATTTTCTGTAACTTCGAACTTCATAAAAATTCAAACAACGTAACTGGTTCATAACTTTATTTCTTCTTGATCAATTCAATATGTATATAGAACAACATTTTCACACGAACATTTCGCTATTCTGTTACTTGGAAAACTTCTAACACCAACACTCCTAAATAAATAAATAAATCTTTTGTCAAGTACTAAAAGTAAACAAGCATTTCAAAACAATCCCGTTTTAAAATATATTCATTTTAAATAAAAGATCAAACAAAAAATAAATGAAATATCCCGCATTTCAGAAAAAAATGTCACACGTACATCTTATTATGGACTGATTCATCAAGTTTCCTCCAAGGTACTCTTTCTGTTCCGCTTGGAAATTTTTAAAATTCTTTAATGAAGCTTTTTTTGTTGTTGAAAATCTACCCTACCTACTATACTGAATGCAGTATTTTATTTTTTTATTTTGCTCATGCTAGTGAGAGGTGTGACGTAGTTACATCTTGCAAACACGACAATAATCAATTCTCGGATATAACAGCTTTCGGAGAGGCCTAAAACAAAAAAAAACGTTTCTGGCCAGTACACCTAAAATATCAAGATTTTCTTAAGGCATATCTAATTGTTAATGCAATTACGTAGACATAAACTCTGAAGCCACATGAGACCAAATGATTTAAATATGTAATAGAGTATTTGGCACACAACAGTGAAATTCTTTATCCAATAACAAGATTAATAAAGTTTGGTGGGCAACATCTAGGCTTCAAAACATTATTCTTTAGTCCTAAAAAGAATATCTGTTTGTATCATTTTGATAATAAAAAGTAAATTTAATAATGTACAGAATTACATAAATTATAAGGTTCTACAGATCTTCAATTAAACTTTTTCTCCTTCACTCAATTTAACTGAAAACTTTATCTACAAAAATAATATTCAATACATTTGTTTTAATGTTTGTGAATGTGTACCATCTGAATTTTCATGTTCAAAATAATTATAACTAGAAGAAAAATTGTACATTAGTTCTTCTTTTTGACCTAAAATACAGTAGCAATGAAATAGCACGGACTACTGAGATTAAAGTATAATAATTTATTTATATTTAATCTACAATAGTTTATCATTAAGAAATTAAACTGCTTCATCTATGAATATAAATACTACATTATGAAAACTACTGTACTCACTCACAATGCCAAATGGAAATGTTAAATTACACATGAATTTTATTCTCTGTCTAATAGATTGTTTTTTTCCATTACAAAAAATCTATTTCCTATTCTACAAACATATTCCAGTGATCAGTCACCACAAAAGAATAAAAACTATATACTGAAACATATCTCTCTTGACAAATATAGTAAAAAAGTAAATGAAGAGTAGACCAAAGTGATTAAATCTGGAAAAATACTGAAATTTAAACTGAGCAACATGTGTGGGAAGTCATGCACGGTTGTGATATAACATTAAAACAATGTCTACTTAGTTGAAAAAATATGAGTGGTAGATTAAACCTATAGCACTTGTAGTGAACCAAACAGTGCATATCCACCATGTCATGAATCCAAACACTCCTCTATACAACACAGGAGTAAATACTTGTTTTAGACTGCTCATTGCCAATGAGAACTGTTGACTAGTTCCTAATATTGAATCATTATCAGCACGTGACAGTGTTTCAGTGGTTGGCTTGACTGATGGTGTGGAAAAAGATTGGTCTTCTCTTTCAAGAACTGGGAAGAAGTAGCTGCTCCACTGGTACTCTCCTGCATAATTAAGTACATAAGAGTCATTGAGCAAATACATTAGCTAGGTTTCAAATAGGTAGATACTGCCAGAATATAAAGTGTGTACACAACGTTTAAATTTTAAATGTACACAGAAATGATACTTAAATGTATGTATAATAACTGGTTTCAAAAGTGTATAATTGAGTTTCTAATAGGTACAGGGTAGCTGGGTTTAGAAACATTTCCAGCTCAATTTCTAATATTTACACAGCAGCTGATTTGTAAATATGTACAGAGCAGCTGAATATTAAGTGTGTACACAGTAACTGGGTTTAACAGCTGAAGTATGTACACATTCGATGGATTAGTAGCTAAACATGACCATCATATTTTGACTAGATCCACACAAGAACTGTTAATCAAATATGTGAGCAGGAAAGTGATCATATGCTGTAGTGTGTGTGATAATTTAGTATGCTTTTAATGATACATTATTATTTAGGTAGGATTTATTCAAATCGAATAATTTTTTTAAAATCTATATATAGCCTATTATTCATGAAGAAGGATTACTACACTTTCTATTACATGAAATTTCATGACTCTTTCAAAACTTTCCAGGACCACACACTTTGGATTTACAAAGACAGAATAGGGCAATCAAACACACACACACACACACACAAAACATAATTGAAACTACGCTGTTCAGGCATTTTTATGGTAATTTAACATTACAATTTAAATCCCCAGTTACAAGATAATTCTTCTTTCAGAAACACAATGCCATTAGCATTTTTCCAACAGATGTAACATTCATGTGTAAAAAAAATAAATAAAAGGTAGTATGCATGCTAACACAAGCACTTTAAAGAAGAAACAAGTAACATTTCAGTTTAAATTTTTAAAACTGAATTCTGTACATAATTTTAGTTGCAAGCTCATGCTAATAACTTAATTTTTCATTACACTAAATTTTTTGGTTGTAATCATGAATGTGATATACATAAAGATGACAACAGGGAGGGGATACAATTTGCAAGCTATTTGACAAATGATGGAGCAGATATAAGAAAAGTACGATAAGACTATTTTTACAAGATTTAGAGCTGTGAAGAACTAAATATCAACAAAATTATGATTATTTCACTAAATTACAGATTTTTTAGTTTAATAACAACATTAGTAAACAAAACATATTTCTCTGTACATTTGTAATTTTGGCAAGTTTATGTCAAAGTAGTGCTTTTTTTTTATACATAACTAATTTTGTCTGCAACTAGTATATAAGTATAATTTTTGTTTGTCATACTGTTGTAAGCGGTACTTTCAATGTTTAGATTTAGATGCTAACTAGAGGGTGGATGAGACATTAAGATCTAGTAAGTTCAACTAAGATCTAGGTGGGTAAATTAGTATAAATATGGGTAAGAAGTCAATTTTTCAGTTGGTAGAGCATCATTTTTTCAGTGAAGTATTTGGAACAGTGTTAGTTATCGCACGCATTCAGCTACTTGAACAGTTAGTTGTAAAGCTGTTTATATTTATTTGTACCTTAGTTGTTGTACCATTAGTGAGTAAATGAAAATGTTATTTGTGAACTTTGGTCTACAAGTACAACTATATACAATTGAAAATGGCCTTTAGAAATGTGAAGGAAGAAATAAACTAATTTGAACCCAAACATGAGGTTTCAGCTGTTTTGAAAGCATGTGGTTAACATAGTTAGTACTGGTATAGTGTGTTTTCAGCAATTTTGCACACTTACATGTCAGTTTTGTAAGGATAGACAGTGCATGTGCACAAACACTTGGTTTACAGTCAGTTGCACATTTTTATGCTATAGCTAGAACACAAACAGCAAATAATTTTTGGCTTCAAAATGTTCACATTTTTATTAAAATAAATGACATATTCTTTGATAAGGTGAGCAAGCAAAAAGTCCTGGATACTTTGATACTTAAATTCAAGTACCATCCAGGACCTGTGCATACCTTGATGAATTCATCTTCTTATGTTTTCTTCTTCAGTTAATTGATAGTTATTGTTTACTGATACAAAGGGTGATCATTGTTGTTATTTATTGTATGGATTTTATACGAGTAATACTGGCGACTTCCAGTTTTAAGTAATATTATCTTGCCTGCTTGTATGTTAAATTTTGCAATACTTCATGATCAATAAGCAACCAACAATGTTTTATCTGAAAATTAACAAATAAAACATTTATTACAGTTTAACTGTACTGATTATATTCTTATGAACCTGGCTATCAGCCATATAATCAATAAACAATGTTTCGTGACAGAACTGAAAAAACAACAACAAGTACACATACTACTACTATGCACATGTACTCAAGAATAGTTTCTGTTGTACTCTTTAATACACTACATGTATCATATAGGTAGACGTGCCAATCCATACAAGATTTCAGACATCTACCTAGAAAAATATTACAAACAAGTTGAAAACAAATCTGAATTAACAAGAACAGAATAAAATAGATGATACATTAATGGAGTAATGAAAACCAATCTGAATGTTCCTTTTTACTTTTTCTTGGATGAAAATACACAAACAATCACGAAATTCAAATATGCAAGCAAAGCTAACTAATAAATACCAACATATACAAAGATACGGTTTGTGTTGTTTTGAAATATATTTCAACATAAATTACACTGGTATGATGTTACTTCAAACTAATGTGGGGTAAAAAACCATGTTAATAGACTATTAGGATAAAATACAGTAACTGTTCATTTGTGCATCATATAAGTTGAATCTAGTTCAGACTACAGTCTGCTTATTCTTGTCATTAAGAGATAATAATTACCACATGGACCCTATTGACATTTTAAATAAATTTTTCTAAACTATTTTAGTACCAAACTGTTTGTGGGCCCTTGACTGTTGGTTACAGAGTTCCTAATTAACACGAGTCTCACATCAAAAAATGTAGCATCAATATTATAATTAAGCCCATTAATTACTGCTGTGGTTTCCAATACATGTTATGTGGAAGTTTCTAAACTATTTTAGTACCAAACTGTTTGTGGGCCCTTGACTTTGTTGGTTACAGGGTTCCTAATTAACACGAGTCTCACATCAAAAACTGTAGCATCAATATTATAATTAAGCCCATTAATTACCACTGTGGTTTCCAATACATGTTATGTGGAAGTTTCTAAACTATTTCATTATCAAAATGTTTGTGGGCCCTTGACTTTGTTGGTTACAGGGTTCCTAATTAAGACGAGTCTCACATCAAAAAATGTAGCATCAATATTATAATTAAGCCCATTAATTACTGCTGTGGTTTCCAATACATGTTATGTGGAAGATGAGTGATTTTACCTAATATTTGGATCAGTTCTCTTAAAATGATTGTTGTAACTGGTAAAAATATAAAATTACATAATATCGTCTATGTGGATCCCACTGTAATGAATGGTATGAGAAAGTGGGTAATTTGAGAACTGAAACGGTTGTGATTTCTCACAAAAAATAAATATATAAAACATTTTCAGTAATCTATTAACCGAAATATGTTTTAATTACAAAATGTCTTGTAATTAGTATGGCAATGTCTACTTTAAATTTTTAAATGCATTAGCATAAACAATTTTGTTACTTTAGTGAAATGTGTGTTTTATATATAATTTTAACTTTCTCTTCAGTTTCTTTATACATGATGCCAGCTCACATCCTATTAACCTGTTAAAATTGATTGCAACATTATTCACACAGTGAAACAAAATTAAGTGACACTGATGGTGCCAAGGTTTTTGTCATGGTGACTTTGGTCATATGTAACTCAGTCGATAAGCTGACTAGATACTTTGTTAGTATCAATAACTGTTCTCACATTAAATTGTAATTTAATTATTTGGTAGGAAAGTAGAAGGCTCTCTTTTGTTTCTTTATTTCTACATATCTGCTTTAAATTTTCTCCTCAATTCAAAACTTTCTTGGCCATTATGTATACCGTCTTAATCTGCTTTTTCAATGATCATTTATGGTGTCTTTGTTTTCAACTGTAGAAAAATTTTAAATCATCATGTTTCTTGTTTATATTTGTATTCCAAAATATGCAACTTAAAAGTATTTTTTGCACCATGTAACACTAATTTTAGTGTTTTCTTATAGATAAAACTTCCTGTATAGACAAATCAATACTGTAGGATTTGTAATTATAATAATTTATTTGGATAAATATATTTATTTTCCCTAAATTTATTTACCTTGTTCTTGAGTTTGGTATATGTGCATGGTTCCATGACTGTTAGGTATTCCAATCAGACAACACCTCTATAGAGGTGTAAAATCTGTAAACTGATTCATTCTCAGTGACTACAGTGCTTTAATTCTAGTATGACAAGTGACAATTTTGGGTCACTTGAACAAAATGGTCACGAGTTGCATGATATAACTGAAACCCTGCTTGAATGTACTATTTTTTTTCAGTTGGAGAATCCTGCTGAAAGATGTATGAGAATGAGGTACAACACACTACTGGAAAAGTCTTATTGATTTATTATCATAATACTAACAACTTACTTCTTGCAAATGGTCCAAATATTCATAATCATTTGCAAACTATCAACTTATAAAAACAATATCAATGCATGTTGGAAGTCAATGACCAATCACTAGAATCCAATGGCCACTACTAATTTCAAGCCTTGTACTATAATATCTAACTTGGTGTTATTTTTGTTGCTTTGTCCTCATTACTACATTTCTTATAGATTCATGTTTATAGATATGTTCTTTTAAATTACTATATTTCATAATCAAGCTGTATAACTTAATTTCTATTTCGATAGCACCAGTTTTCAGATGTAAGTTCTTATCAGTAACATCCGTGTCTCTAAAGAAGATGCCTCAGCAACATTTTCAGTTTTAAGAAATTTCAACATCAATTTTAACAAGGCTATAAAATTCCAAATAAAACATGTGTATCATGGGTTCTTTTTTTTTAAACCAACTTTAGAAATCTTTCATAACTGGATTAGATGAATAGAAGGAAACTGAGTTGTGTGCTTCATAGGTTATATCTTTCAGGAAATGAGCAATTCTTTTGTGTTTGCAAGATCCACATATTTTATTTTGATACACAATCACAGTGGAATGAGAAATGGAAGTTTACACAGAGTGCTGAGAACTTGTACATTTGAATTATTTTCTATTTGAGCAGAAGGTATGCTTTAAATGTTCCAATCTAACTTTGAAAATCCAGTTTGTCATCGAATTTGAAACTGTTAACTGTAAAATGCTGAATGTTCCAAGTGCAACTAATCATGATAATTCCGGAGTATTTTGCAGAGTTGGTTCCATGTGAAATGATGTGTTTACATGCAGACCATCAGTGGATAAAACAAGATGATATAGCACCGTATTATCACTCATAAGCATGATGAGGTGGTAAAAAGTTTCTATTTGTGCTTGACAAACGCTTCACTCTAACAAATAGGTGACTACACATTCTTGAATATTTGACCAATAACACTTCAAATTGCTTCTTAACTTGGTTTTTAGCAGTTTCTTATGTTACATAAAAAAGAGCATGAGTGAAGACACTCGAAGCTTTAGTATGATCAATATGAAAATATTTTGCAATATTTGAATCATGAAGCATAGCCATGAAGTGTCACCAATTCTGCTACAGAACAATAGCAAATAGACTGACTGAACATCTTTAAATAACCAGAGTTTCAGCATGTGACAATATACATGAATGAAAATTTGTCCATGAAGAACATTGGCAACTAGAATGTAAGCTTTACCACTGTTGTCAGTGCTAAACCTACACCATCCTTCAGATACTGCCATCCTGGTACGATGTTTTTGTGTTTGCACATTGCAATAACTCTCCCAAACTTCTATGATGCATGATCATTTTTGTTGCATATCACAATTGATACTCCATTGTAACTTTCTCTCTCTATTTTTAAAAATTCTAATCTAAATATTTCAGTCAATTTCTAGCAGCTTCTTTCATCCATTAACACAAGAACATGGTCTTTCAAATTAAGCATCTTTCAAAAATACCTGTCATATTAACACATGGACTTAATATGTGAAGTAGATTGGTATAAATTTCACAGTGCAACTGAAAGCTAAACTGATAAAACTGTATTTGATATGACCTTTTATTATTTATGCCTATTGTGTACATATTCCTATTTGAAAGTACTACATTTAAGAAGAGAACTTATGCTGCTTATTATAGTCATTAACAACAGTCTTATAATATATAGTTTACTCTTAATGTTTCCTACCAACTTATTGTTCCAAATAGGTTTGTAGAGTATATATAAATGCTTTGAGTGATACTATGATGATGACGTATCCCAGTTTTACAATACATGTATAACTACATCAAATGCTAATTTTTAAGCCTTTCTCTCACCATACATTTTACAAACATACACACACTAATGTTTTACTGCTGCAAATATATACATTTATTCATAGGTGTTCCTGTTGGGAGTTCATTCAGTGGCACTTATTCATATGCTGTTTCCATGAGTACTGTTCAGTTTTACTGATTCTTAAACTTTTGTATGAGGAAATTGAGAGTAAGGTTATCAGTAGTTTTTATTTTTATGATGCAATTCAAGAGTTGTAACTTATTTAATAGTGTGTGTAAAAACTGTTGAGTAACATTAACCTGATAAGTGAACTACAATTCTTCACTTGTTACTTGCTATTATACTAAAATTCTTACACTTGTTACTTGCTGTTATACTAAAATTCTGCACTTGTTACTTGCTGTTATACTAAAATTCTGCACTTGTTACTTGCTATTTTACTAAAATTCTTCACTAGTTACTTGCTATTTTACTAAAATTCTTCACTCGTTACTTGCTGTTATACTAAAATTCTTAATTTGCTGACAACTCCAGTCTAATTTGCTGACAACTCCAGTCTAACTTGCTGACAACTCTAGTCT
>NW_013665691.1:240016-244568 GCF_000517525.1 Limulus polyphemus
TTGCTATTTTACTAAAATTCTTCACTAGTTACTTGCTATTTTACTAAAATTCTTCACTTCTTACTTACTATTATGCTAAAATTTTTCACTTGTTACTTACTATTATGCTAAAATTCTTCACTTGTTACTTGCTAATATACTAAAATTCACATCTGTTTTACAACAAAACCTACTCCATCTTATGTAAGTAGATTAATCAAATTTGTTAATAACAAGATTTATCAGTTAGATCAAATATTCAACTTATAGTCTGAAGGTAATAATTCTTACAGATAATTGTTTTTGGCTCATCATACACCCCTCTTTTCCATTGCTTATAATAGTATACCAAATAAGCACTTGTGACATTCTTGAGTTTAATAGGAATTATAATTCATTGCCACTAATTTCTAAGACACTCTTTTATTAACATCTACTTACCTAATGTTTTAAGCAGAAATGTGGTAAAAAGACATAACAACAGTGGTGCTAGATACTGCAGTGTCACAACACACAAGTAGTAGAATATCCTTGCCACCTACATGTATCGGGAGACAAAGTTATTAAAAAAAAAAGATTACTTATACTTCCTAACATAAAACCTGAGTGGTTTATTTTATTGTGTTACTTTTAAAACTAGATATATTAACATACAAAATTAATTATTTTAAATCATCTGTTTTTTTTTGTGAGTTTAAGTGAACAGTCAAATCCAGAAGTATGTGTTAAGACTTATTCACAAGTTTCCACTCTGATCCTACTAATACAAGGTTTATGTAGCCTACGAATATGTGTGCACTTTTTACTGAACAGTTGTAAAACAAGTGCATCTATTTATTCAATTATCATTTGTTAACATAAGCAATTACATAATTCTGTACAATTTTACAAATACCATTAATGAAGCAGGAAATTAACTTGAATATATTCAAGGGAATTTTTATATAATGAATGTAGCTTTACAATTTTATATGAACCTGAGTTTACATTAAATCTTGATTATCCATAGCTTTTTAAATATATTTCCAGAGTATTTTAACCCTTTCTTGAATGGAGGTGTATCATTGATATTACTAGATATTTTCCTTCTCACACTAGAAATACTTAACCAAATTACGTGAAACTTAGGATGAACTTTACAGTATCTAGTTTTGGTTGGAAAAAAATAATTTTCTATCTTTTTTGATGTTACAAGATTTCCAAAACTATTGTTGTTTAGACACTGTTTTAAAAAATAATTAAAACACTTCATTTCATTCTAGAATTTAATTCTTTTAATGTTGATCAGAAAGTTCCATTTTATAGCTCCAATTGGATTTAACTTTATCGATATTTATTAATATATTTCTTTTGCAGATTTCAGTAGTCACCACTTGTATCAATCACAAAAAAGACACACTGCAGAAACTGACAGATTTAATGGTGATTTTTCTAGATGAAGTCAGGTCAAACTAGGTAACAATTTTCTTGGTTGAAATAAATTTATTCCTAATACACATATTTCCTTTTTAATAAATTATAAGTTCTTTTATTTATGTACATTGATTGAATAAGATAAATTTAACAACAGTAATCAATAAAGAAAAATCAGGGTCATTGAAATATTGTGATGTTACATAATGTACGCTCTAAACCTTACTAGGCTTACTTGATACTTTTTCAAACAAGAAAATTTCTATAGCTTTCAAACAAATAATTTAAAACAAAAGAAAAAAACACACACACTAGGGAATGAAAAGAATATTTAAAGAAACTATAAAAAGAGGTTGAACTAATAAAGTCAAGGAAAGAGAGGGAAAAATCATATTAGAAATGAAACCTTGAAGATTATTTTCTCAAGGGACAATAGTTTCTTAGGAAGATAAACTTGTGCAGCAAATTCTAAAATAAATATCAATAAGAGTGTGGTTTATAAGCAAGACTCCACGGAGCTGTGCAGAAACCCAAGTTTGAACATTGTTTTCGTTTTTCTTTGTACACTACATTAAACAAATGTTACAAAATATCAGTTCTCAAATATTTTTGAGCAAAAACTTAAGATACAGTTAGAATTATTACTTTTCCTAAAGTTATGAAATTTTTTATATGCAAGTATGCACTCAACACATGAAAGGTGTTCGTAAGTTCATATAATGTTAAAGCCTTTCACATGTTTTCAGATAGTTTGTGTTGTGTTAACAACTAATATTCATAATCTATTATTTACTAGTCTGTAAATATTTCTAATCGTATAATCACAGTGATAAACTCTGATACTGAGTAAGAGAGGCAACGTTTTAGGAAACGTATACTTTGGCTTCAAGAATTCTAGAAGCTTCAATTTCATGATCACGTAGAACAGTTTTCAGAGTCATTCAATGTTTTACAATCAAGTCTAAGATGTTTATAACACAGTTTAAGTCTGCATCTCTGAAAAACAATTTTAGGCTATTAAATTATTTTGAATTTGATTCCTTAAGTATTAAATTAAAGAATCAATTTATTTTAATGACTAAGAAGAAAAACAAAACAAAATGTTTATAATCAAGTAATGAATTTTAAATACTTTAATCTATAATAGATTATCTAAACCCAATTACACACCAAAAAATGGAAAGTAGAAAACAAACCATTCTTTGTAAATCAATATTACTGATACGCCCAGCTTCCTTTCGCAACTTTCCCAGCTTCTGTGGAGCTAGGTTTAGATAAGATTGGAGATAGCGAGGCATGAGAATAAACCGCAAGACTACCACCACCACTACAACAACAATACGAGTTGTTTCAAACACTGATGGAGTCATTCTGTAAATTAATAAAATAACAAATCTATATATTGCACAAAAACAAATCCTTTCAAAAGATTCTCTATAAAATATTTAATATAGTTCAGTACCCCCAACAAGCTGATAAGGTTAAAATATTATTCATGCATCAAAAATTATGTTAATATTCAAAGTTTAATTTGTTTTCCAATGTTTTTTTAAAGTAATAACAGTTCTTTTTATTTCCATTCAGTATACTGTTTGTGTAACTTGTAATAAGTATTATTTATTGAGCATGTTGCCTTTGTTATTTTTATAATACAAAGTATTAAATTAAAATATTCTTGAAGACACACTTTTATTTAAGAAGACTGTAAAATAAAATGAAACAAAAAACCCATAAAGAGTTCATTTCATATGCTCAAAATTAAATTTGAACAGTCCTATTCTTCATAATCATATAAGCTTGAATATAGTTGGATATTAAACTACTTGCAACAATGTACTTAGGCAACAGCTGTTATCATATCTTCCAATTCTGGTGAAAAAGCTATTCCAAAATGTTTTCTAATATTTTATGCACGCAAAATGCTTAAAGTTACAATTGGCATAAACTGCACATTTTTTTGCTAAACTTTATAAATCAAATTAACATTGTTTTTGGAGTTACTGAAATGAAATACATATGAGGTAGCTGTTAATTTTATGTGCACTCTCTAGGACATTTTTATCCATAACATGAGTGCTGAACAGAGAGAGAATGTTTAGCCTTTTTCACTTTTTTTATTATGGTGATTAATCTAGGTTCAATACGGGAGATATTTAACAAATTCATATAAAACCTTCTGTATATAATATGATTTTTAATTATTGGAAAAATGAATACAGAATTCACCCACATTTAAACAGAAACTGACAATAATAATATTTATGGGTATTTCTCATTGAAAAATATTACACAGTTCTTCTGTGTTTCACAGTTTCATATTCCACATCAGAATACTTCCTGTAAGCTAATTAAACAACTTAAAAACATTTCCTCTCAGCTTCTAAAAAATATTAATTAAACGAAAAAACAAATGTTGGAAATTCAAAAACTTACATTGTCTCATTCATTCCTGGCCATGTCTTGTGTGTGAGATAGTCTCGACATACAGGTTTCACCCACAACAAAGTGACTAACATAGGTGAAAGAAAACTTAGGTGAAGAATCAATCTGTAAAACAATAGTAGGATAAAATAACACAAGTTCTTTAAAAAGTACAGTAAAACAAGAAATTTAGCTTCAAACAGTACAGCTAACTCTTTGATATATATATGTATATATATAAAATAGGTATTATCCATCTGTTTGGTGTCACAAGCTATTGTAAGAAACTGGCTGAACCAACTTCAATAGAAATTAGTAGATGAACTCATGTGGCCCTTCAATGATTGAATTTACGTTAGATAAGTGATGCAGAAGAATCTTTCAAGATGGTATCAATTTTAAGTACCTGAAATTCACATCAAACAAAAATATTTAATGTCATGCACAATATAGTACTTTGGACAAATGATTCATGTGTTACAGCTATTTTGCCTCCTCTCTCTCTATTCACTTCAGGTAGGCTTAATTAGAGGACGTTTGTGTCCAAAGTAAGTTGCTTTGTATGTTAAATACCCTGCAAAGCTCGTTCCCGTGAATACCGACGTGGTCAGGGATCCAGAAAAACTCTATGGAAATAGAAGATAGAGAAAAGTGGGCCAATCAGTGTTGAATATCAACGAGAATAGGGTGAGAACTAATGTTAAGCGATTCCAGGGCCAGTAGAGAGCTAAGAGAATCA
>NW_013665691.1:245466-272137 GCF_000517525.1 Limulus polyphemus
ATGTACATATAATAGTAGTGTTTGTTCTATGTTATCTATGTACATATAATAGTAGTGTATGTTGTATGTATCTATATAAATATAATACTACTGTCTCTTGTATGTTATCAGAGGAAGATTTGTAGTGATGGCATTAATTTTAACACTAAAAAGTGTGACACTCAAGACACAGCCCTGAGGGACTCCAAGTTCCCGTGGGAAGGAACGGGAAAGAGTGGAACCCACACGGACTTGGAATCGCCTATTCTGTAAAAAATTGCGGATAAAAATGGGTAAATGGTCACGCAACCCATAGGAGTGGAGGTCCTGCAAAATTCCGTACCTCAACGTAGTGTCATAAGTCTTCTCAAGATCGAAGAACACAGAAACAAGGTGTTCTCTCTTGAGAAAGGCTTCCCTGATCGACGTTTCAAGTCGAATCAGATGGTACATGGTGGATCGCTGTCGACGGAACCCACATTGGGTGGGCGAGAGGATCATGTTGGATTCCAGGAACCAAACAAGACAAGCATTAACCATCCTCTCTAGAACCTTACAAAGACAACTAGTCAAAGCGATGGGATGATAATTAGAAGGAATCTTGGGATCCTTCCCAGGTTTGGAGAAAGGGAGGACAATAGCCTGGCACCAAGCATCTGGAAAAATATGTTCCTGCCAAATCTGGTTAAAAATAACCAGAAGAATAACAAACGAGGCAGGAGAGAGATGGCGCAACATCTCATAATGAACATCATTAGGTCCGACTGATGTACTGCCAGATCGATGAATTTATCCTCTTTCCTGACTAACAGTGTCTTGGATAAGAACAACCGGTCTGAGGATGTAGAGAGAATGAGAAAGCAGTCTGCTGACAAACAGCACAAATCACTTCAACCGGTGATGTCTGTAAGTCAGCAGGCACGAAAAATAAACCTTCAGGTGTTGAGAAAGAGGATGTAATGTAACCTTAATATACTTGTAAGATAACTTGAATTGTCATTTGGGATGAAGGACCCAAAGTGACTTGAGAAATCCAGAGAATACTGGAGACTCAAAGAATATTTAGACATGAGAATTGAACAGTAGTCCAGAAGAGCTCCTTAAACAAAGCGATTGTGGAAAACGCTGAAACTCCTTCCAAAGAGCCAGGTCAAAAAACAAATTATGGTTGGCACTACTGATCGAAGTGGGTTCAACCTCCTTTCAATACACCATTGCCAAAATGCGTGTCATTTCTGTTGATAAATGTTCATCTCAGGAATAAGCGAAAACTAAGACAGATACATGGAAACCTTGGAAATTAAACTCCTATGCCATACGAAAAACTTGAGCTTCTGGATAGCCGAGTGTACCATGTCAGATCGTGGTTGCCTCCACAGAGACGGCCTAAAAAGAAGTGGAAGAGGTGGACACTCCGGTAGATACTGCAGAAGCAGAAACCAGGGCATAGCTGCCAATCTGGTGCTATCAACAGGACCCAACAATGTGTTGGAACAAATCATATTTATTACTCTGGGTAACATATGAATTGAAGGGAAGGCCAAGAGTTGTAATCCTATCCTGTCCTGACAGAATGCATCCATTGCTAAAGCCTAAAGGTGAGATACTGGAGACAGAATTGCCAGTTGTTGGGTGATCCAATGAGAAACCAACCACAGAACCTTGCAATGCAGCATCCATTCTGTCAAGAGAACCTGTTTGGATTGAGACAATTGACCTGCTATTGCAGGCATCACCCATGGAACATGGCAAGCTAGTGGGGTGATATGATAGGAATGGTCCCGAAAAAGAAGGTCCAAGATTAAAAAACAAGGAGGCCTGAACCAAGTGCCTCCTCAATGAGAAACACAAGATACCACCACAGAAATGTCAGACTGAAGCCTGACAATCCTCCCCTTAATAAGTCCAGACCATGAGGCATTGCCTTTTAAAGAGCAAGAAGGACTAAAATATTGTGTAGGGAAGCCTCTTCATCTGTGCATAGATCCTGGAATTCCTGACAGTTGGTATATTACCTCATCTCTAAAGCAAGGCATTCGTGAAGAGATGGAACCCTGGACGAGGTGGCGGTAGAGGAACTCTAGGTAAAATAGATTAGTAAATTGTTTGAAAGTCTGTTATTCATTTTTAATGAACTAAATAATAGATTACAAAAATTCTTACTTTTGTGTTGCAGAACTGTCAGGTAAACTGTTTACAAATGTTTATTTGGTCACTACAACTTAATACGAATTTAGTGAATTTTTGCAAGAGTACAGCCTAATAAAATATTTGAATATCATTTCAAAATGAAAAAATGTTGATTATTTTTTCTAGTTTATTGTCTGGATTTCTGTTTAAAGGAAATTTTCAATCTAATGATATACATGAGCTTAATTGTTGTATGGTAAACCATTCTAAGAATATTCTCTTTAATACTTGCTTAAGTTTCATCTATAAATTGGTGAAATTCTTACTTTTGCAATGGGCTCTTGTCACAGTAGGTTAAAGAATCCTGGTGCATTCTTGCAAAGCGAAACCCAGGAAATGTAAAGAAAGCACCTATAAATCCACACCAAACTGCTAACATAAGTTTAAACATCAGCTGGGAAGTAGGCCCACTGAAAAACAGTGAAAAAAAGTCAAGATACAGATATTTGAAAGATAAAACTGATTCAATAAATCACACATCATATGAACAATCATATAAAATTTCTAAAATGAAAGTAACCACTTTTATCACAGATCAATGTTTAAAGAGTTGTAAACTCACTTGATTATAATAAATATAAGCAATTTCCTTAGATTACTGTCAATGAAATATAAGCAGTGATTGTTTTACCAGTGTTATTATTTGAGAAAAGTATTTTCACAAGACTAATGTTTTGTATGTATATCTTAATATTTAAAACTACTTTTTAATAAAACTGATCATTTTAGGTAAAGCATATTAATCACATAATGCATTACTAATATTTTATACAAATGTAGGTATATAAACATTTTATTTAAATAATTTCTGAGACTTAGCAATAAAGAAACAGTGAATTCTCAACTGCTTATGTTGCTAACTTGACATTCCCCACTTTCAAAATTTTGCTAAAAGCTATATTCACTTAATGTTTAGAAAGGTCTTTACAATTGTCTTTATATTCTAGTGACTGAAACTGAAAAGCCTTGGTTATACAGTTCATATTTAATAAATGTTAACATATAGTTTGTTTACCTTCCTGCCCAAATTATCTTAAGAATAATAAAAATACTCTAAGTATGTTATCTAGATAACAGAGGAAGTGCTTAATCTCATTTTAATACCATGGTTGTATCCCTGGCAAAATGAGGTGGAGTGCTACAACAACCTGTCTTTTTATTACAGTTGTACTTTCAGAGCCAAATCCAAGATTTTTTTGTTTGTACCTATCACGACTGGGCCAGATAAATTTGTGTAAATGTTTTTAGTACTATCAATGATTCACTCAAAAACCTTCAATGACTTTACAGCATTATCACAGTGGAATTTTGAAAAATATAAATTAGCTGAATCATTTCAGTTATATTTTCATTTTAATATATACAAGTTTTGGTTTAATTTATAAGTGTAAAATATTAAAATTTGACAAAAATACCTTGCATATTCTATTTTCTTTTGTGAAACTTCTCAACTTAATATTCATACTGTTGAAACAATTTCCAAAACAGCCTGAATTTGTGCATGGTTTGAGAAGAAGAAAAAAATACAAAATAATACTTGCCCTATATAGCGACACATTTCAATGTTATGATAGACTGGTCTTTTTATTTTCTCTTTCTAAACAACTGTACAAAGTTGAAGTCCCTTTTTGTTAAGATACATCCACTAAGTGCAAAAAGTTTCATTTTTGTTACATTTGCCATTTAGAATAATAAAAATGTTCAAAAACTAATTTATAAACCGAACAAACTTACTACAAATGCTCAAGAAAGTACATGCATGGACATTTCTGGTAGTCAATAATACATATCTGGATAAGAAAGTATAACCTACCTTGAGTTTAAGCCCTGGTTTTCAAGAAATGAATAAGCACTTTTATTAAAACTGGTATATGCTATATATATGGAAAAAAAAGATTAATATCATATGTGTACAGATAAAGACTAAAGAATTACAAATAAGTATTAGTGTTTTAAACATTTTTTTTATATAATCTACCATAAAAACTGTCATTTGGAAATGAATTTTGTTGCTTAAAACAAAGGTTTCACACAATTTATTGCCTTGAAGCTTTTTTGAAATTTATAATTTTTCTCTGAACATATTTAGCTAGATACTTAACACATAAAGGAGGTGTAAACTAAAAACTTGTAATACAGGAAACAATTCTACTCAATGCAACTCATCAGCATTAATACAATATCAGTGGTTGTGCTAGCTTTCTTGTCAATATGTCCAACCTGCAAGTACCAAACAATTTGGTCTCATTTTCCTGGAGCTTTGAACAAATATACTACCATTTGTTTTCACAAAATGAATGGAATCCTGATAAATCTCCAAGATAAACGTTTTTCATCAGGTAAATATGACTGCACATAACTCCATGACCTTCGGCTTAAATCTGATAGCTGTAAAAATTTTGCCCTGATCCATATACCAGTCAGAATTTATGCTTTATTATGTGCACTATGATAGGTTACACAAATGATTCATTAGAAATTTATTAAAGAATAAGAAGTTAAAACATGTGAATTTAGCTACTTTTGTTGCAATGAAACTCAAAGGATGTCAAATATACTTTTCATTGATTTAAAGAAATGCCAACCTCATATTTTGAAACACATGCATGCATGTGGGAAATATCTGTGTAAAATTTAAAATTAACTTCTATTGAGTTTGATTTGTAACATCTGATGTAGAACTTTTGACTTTATAAAAATAATGTTGTGATTTTTCTTAACCAACTTTGAAAAATATTACTTTGGTTATTAATTTAAAATTCTATTAATTTAAAGAGCAGGAAAAGCAAAGCAAATGAATGAGAAAATTAACATGTGTAGATCAGTCCACATGCCAGCCAGAAGGACCTCATCCAAGGGATAGCGAAAAGATGCAAGACAGTGAGACAGGTAACAAATCTGATGTGATAAAATATGAAAGAGCCTGCATGCTCGTTAAGGGAACAATACATCAATCTAAAGAGTTAGCAAACTTATCCTGTAAAAGATAGAAGGCAAAGGTTCCTGGATGAAAAGGGGACTCAAGGTAGAAACAAATGAGGAAAGGAACCCCAAAAATGAGACATGTGTGTGAAGTAACACCAAGCAACCCATTAACATTTTCTAACACTGAAAATGTATTTCCAATGGGTACTTACCTTTTTGTCACCCAAAGCTATCTCAACCTTGATGTGCCCTCTAAGCATTACTAAAATTTAGAACAGCATACCAGTCTTTTATACCCCTTCATTTTTGCATTATTGCAGCAACATGTACTGATCATGTGACCACTCTCCACCAATAATACTGTGCCACCTATACCACCGCAGCACAATCCTCACTTTCAAGAATTGGCACATACAAACAAGAGATATCAGCAAATCAGTCGGGAGGAAGGGCAAGAAGTTGGTGAACGGAGGTAAGTACCTATAAGAAACACATTTTCAGTGTCAGAAAATATTAACTTCCGAAACGGTACTACTCTTCTCACTCAAAGTTAGAATCCCACATTTGAAAAGTGGAGGGGCAAGTGAAGGCACCAAAACAATCAAACAAGTGTAGAACAACTGCCATGAAAAACTAGGTGTGCCACAAGCAAAATAGGAGGTACACTTGTAGGATATAGCAGTACTTCTGGAACGGGTATACTCTTTGCCCAGTAAATAAGAAAGGAAGACATACAGGGTGGAATCAAATAGAATATGTGGTTAAGGCTAAAGGACCATAAATGTATATGATTAGGCCAAGTGCAGTCTGCCCAGGCAGAAAACATCCAGGGGAAGGACCTTAGAATACAACAAATTATGCCAAGTGCAGTCCACAAAACAACATAAGTTTATAACATCCACAAGTGCAGTGCAACCTGGGCAAAAAACATCTGGGAGAAGCAGCTTGGATTGAGAATATTATGATAGTGTATAATATCAAGCATACAAATCCCACTCGTGAGGAAACCTCCATGGTCCACCACTCCAGCAACTGGGAACTAGAAGTGGCAAGGAACCCCTTGCTCCACTAGAAGAAAGAGGGTGGGGATATGTATAGGACAAACAGTGCAATTTCTCTATTTTGAAAAGCAGAAAAACCGGGAATGTAAGAATCACAGGTCAGTTGGGATGGGTAAAAATCCTTATCCTCTTGACTCATAAGTACATGAGTGATGGTCCTCAGTATATATAGATACACAACTGGATAGGCAGCCGTGGTCTTACAGAAACACCCGATCTATACAGTGAGCATTAGAAAATATGCAAAGTGAGTGCTAAGATAAAAAATTCAGCATACCTGACCATCAACACCTGCAAAGAAAAAAGGAGGGGAAAAAAGATATAAAATCTCAACGGTGAACATATGTGTGGAGAATTGCTACATGCAGAAGACAATATCTGACCAAAGAAGACACAGTTAGGCAGTGCATATAGTGTGTGATGAAAGTATTGGGAGTTGTCCACATACCGGCTTGAATAATCTCCTCCAAATGATGGTGGTTCTGAGCAGCTAAAGACATAATTAAATGGAGTATTTGGTGCAAAAAAACATTAAACAGCTGATGACCTTCCATTGACAAGTCAGAATAAGCTAGTTGTACAAGTTGTTGAACCCAGCCAGTAAGGGTAATAGGAGAAAGACCACAGGAAACAGAGGGATTCCATGGAATAAACAGGCATGAACAGGAACCACAAAAGGAGTCAATACAAGACATTTAACAATGAAGGGAATGAACTGGACAAAGATGAGCCAGATCTCAATGGGAGTATAAATGGAAAATGGAAGGCAAAGAAACAGGAGAAAAGGCAAAACAATCTTCATGAGCAGCAGATGTTTTGGGAAGGAAGGAAAGATCAGGACAAAGGAGAACATAAGAAGAATGGTGAAGGGTGCAAGAAGCATTAACAGCATAAATATCAGAAACATGAAGACCCCAAGCTAGGAGGAGAAGGAAATAGGTCTTAAGATGGTACAAAGAACACAGCAATGGGTTTAAAGAGAGAACGAGTCAGGGCATGAAAAACCACATTGAGATTCCAATTTGGAAGCACAAAGGGATGGGGTGGATGAACAAGACAAAAAGAATGGGAATAATAGAGGAAAAGAAAGATATACAAAAATGGGAGAAACAGAAGGTGTTGGACAGTGCAGCCTGATAACTAGAAACAGTTGAGGACAAACCCTGATCAAATAACCAGGTAAAGAACTGGGACAGGTGAGGAACAGAAGGACAGAAGCCATGGCAAATGGACCACTGTCTGAAGGTAGAACGTCTCTGATACACAAAGAGGAAGGCTTAATGGCATGGGTAAGTACAGATGCTAAATAAGGGGTCAGTCCCTTGAGAGGAGGCGATGGACCAGACAAAAGCCATGTATGAAGATGGAATTTGGTGATGTCAGGATGAAAGATGTCCAATCAAGGTTGTTGTAGGAGTGACTTGGACTGAGGTAAGGGCAGGGGATGTTGCTCTAGTAAGGGCCAGAGCAGAGAAAACCACAACTGAGCAGGCCAATATGGAGCAACTAGCAATACATAACAAGGAGTGGTCTGGATGACAGAAACTACCCTAGAGATGAGTCTGAACAGATGAAGGCCCCCTCCAATCTTGACTGAATGCATCCATCATCAGAGCTGAAAGATGTGGGACAGGAGACCAAAAGAAAGGAAGTCTGGCATTGTAGCAAGTGGTAAAATGCATCTATATGTGGTGTTCCTAGGCAAGAACACTAAAAAACCTGAGAATAAAGGGAACACTCCATATGAAGGACTTAGTTGGGATGGGACAGACAGTATGCATCCAGATTCACAATACCAGGAACATAACATGGCAAGATCGTTATGTTGTAGTCATGGGCCCAGTACAGGAGGTCGAGTGTTTGAAAACACAGGGACCTGGACTTGGTTCCCCCTTGTTTGGTGATATAGCTGACTACAGTGGAATTGTTGGAATGAAATATAACCACCTACCCCCTGTAAGTATGGGAGGAAATGATTGAGAGCCTGAAAGACCGTCAAAGGTTCCAGGAGATTGATATGGAAAGTAGATTCCTCAATGAACCACTGACCAGAAATCTCCCGATAGTTGAGGGAAGTCCCCCAACCCACTAATGGAGCATTGGTAAACAGGTGAGAGTTGGGATAAGGCAAGGGAAGCAGAACCCCAACTGTGGTAAGAGCCCTGTTGAACCACTACACAAAGTCGGCTCTGATCCCTGGGGGAAGGATGATAGGACAGTCCAAGAGATTGTGGGAGAAATTCCACTGTTCAAGAAGCATCCACTGAAGGGAACATACATGTGCTCATCCAAAGACCCACATCCCTAAAAGAGATAGAACCTCTCAAGCACTGAGAGACCACCAGCTCCATATCCCAGAGCCGAAGTGGAGAAAGCTGGGCCTGAATGAGATGGGAACTCAAGAGAACCCCCAAATGAATGAGGTATTGTTTGGAGTTTAGAAAAGACATCTCCACTTTAATGAGAAACCATACCCAAGCAGACTCCAGAAGAGGAAAACAGGTGTGAGTGTCAGACTGGGCCTGGGAAGAGTCGAACAGTAGCCAATTGTCCACATAATGATGAGTCCAAAGACCAAATGAGTGAAGATGACATGCAAAAAAATGGACAACACAACAGAAAACATAAGAAGCCAAAGCAAAACCAAACGGCAGTGCTTGGAACTAAAAGACAAAACAAAGATAATGATGTAACTGGAGTGATGGGAATATGAAAATAAGCATCTGTCAAATCAAACTGGGTCATTCAAAGACCTGGGGAAACCCACCAAAGGGAGAGGAAGGATCCCATGGTGAATTGTGGTGTTTCCAGAAAGGTATTCAGCCAGGACAGATCGATGATGGATCTCCAATCTTCCATCTTTTTGGCGACAACAAACGACGGAAGTGAAATCCCGGAAGAATTGGCACTACACGTTTGATAGCTCCTTTGTGAAGAAGGTTGCAAACTGACTCTGTTAGGAAACCAGGATAGAAGGTTGGGGGAAGAGGACTGGAACTGAAGGCAAAGACCCTCTGACAGAACCTGTAAAACCCATGGATCTGTCGTAAAGAGTTCCCAGGTAGTTGAAAACTCTTGTAACCTGCCCTTGAAAAAACATCCCATCACCTATAATGCTGACTTCTGTAGGGACGGGAAGAATGAGCATAAGGAAGGGAATCCCTGGAGTAGGGTAAGGGACAGGTAAAGGAAGAAGGTGCAAGGGAAACCCTAACAGGTGAAGATTGGGCAGTAGTTCAAGACAAACTAGAAGCCAGGGAGGACAAGGTGGAATGTAGTCTTACCACATTAACCCTGGACTCCATAGACTGAGGATGACCCCCAAAGAAACGAGGCCTGACAAAACTCCTTCAAAGAAGAAAGGGGAGATGCACCTCCACAAATCCCAACAACATAAGATCCAGGTGGTGTGCTGTTCAAAATCTTAGCAATGCTTAGAGAGAAAATCAAGGTCAAGATAGCTTTGGGTGAGGTAGTACCATTTTGGAACAGGACACAGAAAATGATCTGGTTCTGAAGGAGTATAGAGGTGAGAAATCAAAGAGAGGGAGATAGAACAGAAAGAATGATCACCTACTTGAAGCAGAGGTCTTAGAAAAAAACTATCTCAGTAGTGAGCAAGTAAATGCAGTAACAGAGAGTGTAGAAAGCATCAATGGCATACACATATAAACAATAGTGACCACAGGCAAGAAGAAGGAAATATGTCTCCATAGAAATATGTTATAAGGAACATAAAGCCAGAAGCTCAAATGGAGCATATGTAAGAGCATGCAAAACCAAATTCAGGTCCCAGCACACATGGGAGTAGGACAAGAGGGTTGGTGAAGAAGGAAGGATCTCAGCAAAGTGGAGAAGAAAAAACATGGCAGTAAAGGAAGGGATGAAATGTAGTTGATAAAACAGCCCAATAACCAGAAATGGTGACAACTAAGTGAAAAGGCAAAAAAAAAGTAAGCCAAAGTAGGACAACCTAGAAGAAGGGAGTGGTGGATGGACCAATGTTGGAAAACCTGACACTTATGCTAATAGATGGATAGAGTTGAAGGATGACAGAAATAGGATAATAAAAAGACTAAATGATTGGAGAGTCCAATCATCACAATGAGTGCCATCATCACATCATGGACAAGCACAGTTCATGTCAAACACGTGTTTTGTGATGGGATATAATTCAAGGCTAGTGGCATGCAAATCCCATACACAAATGCACAAAGGTATTGAGCTATTCTGTGTGCTGATGTGAGGTACTGTCTCAAACTTATTTTACATGTATTACTTGTTTTGCAAACTGACTTATAGAGTTGCATTTAGAGAAATTCTTAATTTTTATCTTAGGTATTTTATCAAATACAGAGAGATTACCGATATTTCAAAAGCCATGTATAAATCTACATGTTCTTTCCATTAACATGGTAAATGATACTAGGCTTTTAGCAGTTGTAATTAAAGATCACAGAAAACTAGGAGAAAATCTTTTGGTAGAATGTCATGTAAGAAGTATCCCATCAGATTTTTATTTCTTATTTCTAAAAAAAAAGGAGGAGGATAAAAGAATACTTGAAAACAGAGAGATTATTGAAACTTTAACAAATCAAAAAGTAATGTGTGCTAGATAGTACAAGTTGACTATAAAGGTAAAATTACTCATTCTATCAGACTCCTAGAAAGCTAATAATTAAATATTTGATAACACCAAAGACATTAGCAATTTTCTTAATCCTTTGACTGCCAATACAGGCATAATGTTTGAATTAAGTTTAATGTTTTATCTACCATGGGTTTATTTTGGTTTAGCACCTTATAATAATTACTTAAGATTTAATTTAGTTGACTTTTTTCACCAACACAAATGCATTATTTAAAATAGCCATGAGAGCCATAGATAATCATGCTGGCCATAGAGGTATATTTGATATCTTAGAATAGGAGTCGCATTGCAGGTAAAGCACTTGGAGAAACAGTTCATTTACAAGCAAGTCCCACATACAACACCATACTGCATACAAAACATATCACAGAAAGAAGGAACAACAAAACAGATTGGTCAGTTTTATGAATAATGAAAATTCAGCATTTCAAAATGGACTCAAATAATAAATTGATTATTCAAAAGAAAGAAAAAACAAAAAAAGAAAAATTAGAGAAAACACTGCAGCAAAGATTCATTCCTAAATAATAAAGCATTGGGAAAGATCAACTGACAAGAAAACAGGAAGTTAAAAATATTTTGTGTTTTATAATGTTTGCTTTAAATCATATTTCTTCTTTGTTGTATGTCTACATTAAGTGTTATAAAGTGTTCTTTACTTGATTTTGTCAAATAAAGATTCTAACTTTTTACGACGTGTTTTTGATAAGCAAATAAACAGCATTCCATAGTTTCCCAATTTTCTTGCTAGCATTAAAACATTTCCTTGTTTAACTATGAATGTCCGTCACTGACTATCGCGTAAAAACTACCACCCAAACCTTGCAATATTAATGAAGTTCTATGAAAATTTATAAGGTGATACACAATTACACCTCTAATGTAAAAGTTTCTTAAAAAGCAAGTCAATTAGATTTTTAAACTTACCTGCATCAAGTCCAAACTCCAAAAAATTTTCATCAGTTATAAGAACAACCATAGCAGCAACAAAGAAAAACAGTCCAGCCATCAGACAGAGGGATCTTTCACCAAGTGCTTCTTCACCACTAAAGTATAATGCTGTCACAGAGAAGAGAACTTTTCTGGTTCGAGTTAATTACAATATAACAGAAAAGTATTGGTCTTTATAAAGCTCCACAACATGTTTACTTACATTAAAATCTACTCAGTGAAAGTTAGTAAAGTGAGCACACTGAATATGTAAAAGTTATTATGCTCTGTGATTATGCAAAATAAGAATAACTAAAGATCTCATCTGTATGCATATGTGGTGATAACATTTTGAAACTCTACAAAAGACAATGACAGAAAAAAAATTTAGCATTAGGTACCACATTTGTTAAAAGAAGTTCACAGTGGCATACATAAATGTACAAAAAGAAATCTCTTGTATGAAGAATCTAAATAAGAATTTACCATAAACAGCATTTATATTTGAATAGTTTAAAACTTATCTGTTAATGAAAATATTTACACACTTATAACTTATTTTGATAAAATATAGCTAATAAATGAAAAAATATAGACATGAGAATGCCTTAAATAGTTTGTCGTAACATTCTATGTGTATACAAGAAAACTATATGCCACTTGTTTTCTTTTCAACATTCAAATAACCAATTTGTTTTTGTACTATTCATTATTGGCGAGATCAAAATGTTGGATCACACTGTGTGGATTTGTTTTGTCTCTTAAAACACTCAATGTAAATAAGAAATGGCTATATAAAACTGGTAAAACACACATGAGGAACCCAGCAGTAACTAATGGAATTGACAGCAATATTTTTTGTGTGTATAATTGAAGTTACTTTTATTCAATTTTTTGTGATTCACATCGTATTAGGAACACTGCAACCAACAAAATAATTGGCTCACAAGTAATTTGATGAATAAAGCTTGGAAAAATGTGTTTAGAAACCTGAGAGGTCCATATGGTCCAAGTGTTGATTAATTTAAATGTACATTTCTTGTAAACATTACATGCCACCAAATCAAAATCAAAGACCTATATTCATAACATTGCCTGCTTCTCTGAGCCTTTTTAAATAAGCACATGTACAATGGCTCAAATAAGATTTTATCCAAGATGTACTGTTAATGTTTAAAAACAACTAAAAAGTTCAATGTTTCTGCAACTAATAACTATTAATAGCAAAATATTTTAATATATAATCTAAACTTTCCAGAATCATAAACAGATTGTTCTTAATGGTCAATAGAAAAAGTCCTCGTGTGTCTTAGTCCACAATACACAATATGCTTGAGAAGTTCCTCTGTCTCAAAGTTATTTCCACAACATATTTGCTCAACTGTCGCACCGCAATCAGACTGTTGAAATGGGTGCTGAGAAACTAATATCCTTGTATACTATATTGATTATGGAAAGAATACAGGGAGAGGTAGTGTGCTTTTGATATGATAATTTTATGACAATGCTTTTGTAATAGTACAGGACTATTGTCAAGATGCATGGCTGTCAGATAACATATGATTAGACATAGCAACACAGACTTTAATGATGTAGTGAGGATCCAAATCAATTTAATAAAATGTAAGCAACATCTGTACAAGATCATTTAAGTGTTACTTATACACAGTTGTTTGTGAAAGTCTACAGTATAAATGGTGGAAGTTTGTTATAAAAAGTTTTTATGAAGTTAGATTGTAAAATTTTCCTATAATCTCCAATTTATCCACATCATAAAAGCCTCTCAGAACAAAAATATAACTTTAAAAACACTTAACAGTAAATACCAAATATGACACACTCACTAATATATTATAAATAACTTACACAGATGTTTAGTATAACCACCTGTAAGAAGCAACTTGCTTCTGTACAAAAAAGGATACAAAGAAAAACCTATAACAAGTATACACCATAACACGCTGAGATTAACCTCATCATTTGGAGCAAGAAGAAAGTAATAAAGTTCTGTAACAAAGTAGACGAAAACTGCACACACAGAAAAATCCAACAGCCATTGGTATTCTGTGTAGAACTGAAGCTGAAAGAGCTCTACAGGTTGCACTACTGCTGAATCAAGCTCCATCTGTAGGTTTTTAGGCACAAGAAACTCTGAATCTTTGTTTTGGTCAGTAAACCTGCAAGCAAATAAAGAAAACTTAAATATGTTAGCATACCATCAGATCAACAAGAATATCAAAAATGTTATACTAAACAATTACACAATACTTACTGAAGACCTTACCACTAAATCTCTTTTCAAGGACCCACCAATTATTTCTTACAGACATGACAAAAACCTAAAAGAAATACTGGTGTGCAGTAACCTTAAACAAAAACAAAATGATATTCCAGGCATCAAACATGTAAATGAAACAGATGTGTAACCTGCCCACATATAAACAGCACTACACACATAGAAAAGAATACAACTTTCAATATAATGTATCATTTACTGTATAATTTGCAAAAGATGCAACAGTTTATACATTGGACAAACAGACTGCTGACTCGGTGATTGAGCATAAGAACATCTATACCATATTAAACAGCAGAACAAAGATACACCTATAGGCAAATATTTCACCATCAACAACCACACAGTTGAGGACTTTTTGATCCTTGGACTTATTAGTGCACCAACAGACATTCACAAAAGAGAATGACTGGAAAGGAGATTAATCTCTAATCTGGGTGCCCTACAACCATCTGGTGTAAATGAATGCTTTTCTTTTCTGTAGATTTCTATTTTTCCATTTTTTTGTTTAACTTTTAATTGCTATCTATTTATCTTTTCATGACTTATAATTTTTATGTAATAGATGTAATTTTGTTTAGAATTTTCATGCTCAACATTCCAAATACCTAGCATGCAAGTTCTTTGAATTCTGAGCATTCATTCGCCTTTGTTGTAAACTGTACAATCTGACGAGGAGCGCCAGCTTGAAATGTCATCCTTCTTTAAATAAAAATATATAAAAATTTTGCAACTGTTCAACCTATTATTTAATTTTAAAGAAGTCTATGGGCTTGTTTATTTTAGTAATGAATATTGCAACCTGGTAATAATTGTAAATCATTAATATTGTTGGTATAGCATTTTGTTAGCTAATTATAGCCATTTTAAATATACTAAAATCTTTAAAATCATTTCCTTTGTATCAAAAGTGAGAAGTGACAATTATGTACATAAATAGTCATTTCAGGATAGCATTTATAACTGTATATATATTTTTTTATCAAAGTTGAAAATCAAAAAAAAATCTAATTCCTACATGTATAATTAGAGCTGAGCAATTTAATTAATTAATTGGTACAATCGATCACCAATGAGCATCAACTACATTGATTAGTGTTATGTAAAAAAACTGATTAACTGAAATTATGAAGAAATCTGTTATGTCACAAAAATAATCAACTAGTGTTTCTAATTATTAGTGCTTTTGATTATTCTAACTATCCAATAAAAGAAATATTACCATTATGGTTTTTTCATTATTATTGATTAATCCAAGTTTGTTCAGTTTAACTGCTTAGTGTCGTGAATAATGAAAATGATCATGTAATTGAAATTAGGGTTTCTTTTGATCACTATTTTTAATTATTCCAACTATCCAAGTATTGTTTCTTTGCTATTAAGCAAAAAGCTACACAAAGGGCTATGTGTGCTCTGCTTAGTCTGGGTATCAAAACATTATCTGTAGTGTTATTTTTTATTTATTCAAGCCAAATGAGAAAAATCAATATTTTTTTATATTCATTTTTTCTAGCCATCTCATGAGAAATAATTTATAAGTTGAATACAATCAATTAATGAGCTTGATGATTAATTGATAAGCTCATTCCACTAATCACCCAACTCTCTCTCTCTATATATATATATATAATGGTAGCTAAAACAAAATATATCATGTACCTGTCTCTTCCTTTCTTCCCTTTACTTCTAGAAGAATCTCTTACTCCAGCAATTGTTTTCAGTTCTTCATTTGTTGGATGTAGATAGTGGACAAGCCTAAATAAATAAAAAAGAAAAAAAAAAGAACCGTGGGTATCATAAAGCAAAAAAATGATTCACACATAATAAATGTCCTTTTTAAAGGTACTAGTTGTTACTAAGTTGTTGAATATTCTAAAAGATACAGTTAATGAACAGTACTCATCACCAGCTTTGGGTTAGTTTAATCAAACATTTTAATCCAGATTTGATAAATAAAGATTACAGTATGCTTTACAAAATATATATTTTTCATGTTGCATTTAAAACTCAACATGATTTGTTTCAGAATTTCACACAGTTATGCAAGGATTCTGTGCAATAAACATCCCAAATTTTGAACTGGTAAGCTAAAGTGAAAACAGCAGGTCCCAGCACCATCTCTTGTCTGTTCAAATAGTAGTGGGATTTCACTATCAGTCTCATGACATATCCATGGACCCAAAGTGAGGACTATGTTTTTGAGGAGGGAAGAGGTCAAAGAGTTATCATCAACTCTTCACAAAATATTTTATTTCAAACAATATTCGAGGAGGAGGATGTTAAGATACTAAGTATTGCAATTATCGAACAGGTCTGCAGTAAGTTAGTGTGATTTGCTTCACAGTATTAGCAGCACAAGTTAAATTATCAAAGACCTTTGACAAAGCACTAGTCATACACCACGGAAAGAGAGATACCACATTATTAAAATCATGTTTATGTTCTCAGACCAGAACAAGATAGATTTCTATACAATGTACAATGAATCAATCCTGATTATTGTATTAAAACTACCATACTGAAAATTAGTCACCATGCCTGATTATATATACATTTTTCAATGATGAATAGTTTCCAACACTGATGAAAAACATTGGTTTTAGTTTCTTGATTTCCAGTCTCTCTTTGATTCTTACATTTTGTTCATTGATGGAACTCCATATTAGGACAAAGTTATTTTCATTAGAAGTTCTGTAACATTTCTGAACTAAATGAATTATCAGCACTAGGCCTGAGCTCTAAATGACACATGGTTGATCACAAATAATCTCATTCACACTGAGTACAAACATATTAATAAACAACATGGGAGGATTGAAGGTTTTCAAGATATAAGACAGAACTTTATAATTTATAAAATGACAGTATGATAATATCTTAATTCATTTTACAAGGGGTTTATACTCTATTTAAAAATAAAATAAAAATGTTGTCAAGAAGTTAGAGGTGAAATCTATTTTTGAATAACAAATTTTTTACACTTTCTATTTCTTTGTGAAAATCATGACACTTACTGACAATATGATTGTTTTAGAGACAATATTATATTGCCAGAAACCACAATTATTTTCATAATATGTGTTGTTAAAAAAATGGTTTTCATTTCTCATTACTGTAGTAAATAAAGATAGAACTCAATTCAATTTAGAACAATAGGATAGGCCCATGCTTTATTATAGGAATTTGGTTAAGGTACTGATTATGAAGTAATGGTATTTCTCTGAGTAACTGGAGTTACGAGAATGGACCAAGTAAAGAGACTGAACACAAAGTAAAAACATGAAATGGACAATCTTTATTGTATCACGCATAAAACACAAACACAGTGTGTATACTTGCTTTATTGACATGGGACACTCACTTTTATTGGATGTTCTATCTTCAAGTGCTTAAGCTGAAACCATAGACCAGCATTCCTTATTTTGCAAGAAACATTTTATTTACCCAGAACAACTAGTGATAATCAAATGACTGGTCATTTTCATTCAAACACAGGTGTGCCTGAATATAGATATTACCTTAACTACCATTGAAAGACACTGCTGTTGACATCCTTGCACAAAATAAAGTGCTGAAGCAAAACCACTCAGGAGCGAAACAAATATTATCTACTCAAGAATAACAAAGCAATAAATGCTACTAAAATGAAATCAATTTAATACATTCACTGCCACTATAATACATTCATCATAGTCATAGGAATATCACATCAAAGTTTCTGTAGGAATTTGAATTCTTCTTTTTTATCGTGTGTTTTGAAGGAGCACTATTTTTATCCATCTTAGAAATGCCAAATAGAATATATATATATAAAATTTACAACCAAGCAAAATTTCTATGAGAGGAGACCCTCACGAGAATGCATCACAGCAGAAATTACTTCTAATGCATGGTGACTCCAATTAAATGCATTTGCCTCAGTGTTCTAAGTTGACACACAAATACACGGGTAGCACTGACTAACATACCTATAAATTTACCCTTCTTGTACATTCAAAACATACTCAAAAACCATGACAAGATATAAAAAAATATATGATGCACATGTACATCATGGTACGGATTTTAGTTGAATGAACATATATGCCCATAAATATCCTATCTGATATTATCTTGCATTATTAAAATGCTTCTAATCAAAACTAAAAACCAATGGCACCTCTGAGGTGGCACTGAATGTGTTATGTTTTTTTTTTTACCACACACTATGTGTAACCTGCACATACACAAATAAATGATAAGTGCAAAATAAGTACTATAATATTACAAAAAGATTGAAATGTGTGATATTTTCAAATACCACACTTTCCACTCTTCCCTATTTGAGGTTTTTGCAGCAGGACAGCGGGAACAGTCCCAAAGTCAAATGACATTCCTGTTGGTACAGTTATAGCTGGTGACTCAGATGATGAAACCAGTGGACTTGATCATTTATGAAAGGATTCTTTCCAAACAGAATATGACATGATCAGCTCGAATCAATACGACAACATAATCTCCATAAAGTAAACTGACAAATTCATGTACCCAGTGTTATACTGTGGTCCTAATGATAATGTCTAAAAGTTTTTCATATCTGCAGTATTAGTTCATGTTTTGTAATGTTTCTGTACTTAGAAGTTTATAGCAACTAGAAATGTCATTTCCCTGACAACAAAGATTTTGCATTAACCATTAAGTTTTAATCTTACCTGAATGAACTGTTTAATTATATGTAAATAAACTAAAAGTTTTCATTTAGTATTGGTGACAACACTTGGATATTTATTAAAATAATATCAGTATTCTCCTTTAATTGTGTCAATATTTGGCAAACAGAAAAATATGTAGGTTTCCCACTGGGCAACCAGAAATTCCACCCTTATTTCAAGTGCTGACTCCACATGGTTGACTCTCACTTTTGCAGTCTTTCCAGTACTTATGGGCCATGCTAAGCCCAACTGAACATGAATTCATCAATATTGTTGTACATTAAAAGCTACTAGCCGAATTCCTTTATCTAGTGTTTCTGTATTACATTGCTAAAACATCTTTGTTTTCCAGTGTTTTAAAGACTAAAAGTTTCAACCAAACAAGTGAAAGACAGCAATAGAAAATTATTTCAATTTAAAAATTTCGCTAATAACGAGATGATGCGGTCTATATGCAAAGCTTCTTAATATTTGGAAATAACTTTATAATATATTATTAATGGCTCTTCAAGGCTAAAGACCTACATCTCCACTGGCACAAGTAAGTTTATGTTTCTGGGTACAAAAATACATTCTGACAAGAGTTCGAGAAACTGGAAACTTTGTATCTTACATGTGTAATAAAACACCTGCGGCATAAGCATCCCAAAAGATTTCAATTTCATTCACAAAAATTCAAAATCATAACATTTGTCATAAAATCTAAAATATACATTGGAGTGACTAGTATGACCTGAGAACAAGACAGTAAATATGAAACTCTTGATTTTAACACTTTATTCAAAATATTCTATAGATTGTATAAAAACAAAATATTACCAACACAAATCTTTCGTAAAACTAGTTGTAATTTTGTTAATATTTCAGAAGTATGTTATAGGATTACGAGAAAGTGAAAAACTAATAAACTTGCATGCAGCATTCATTTGGTCAATCATATCACTTATCACTAGTTTTTCACAAGTAGGCTGTAGAGATAGCACACAATGGTAGCATAAAGATATGGAGCTATATCTTAACTTGGCACTCATTATACAGTAAAAGCTTTGTTACCTAGCACCTTTGCATTTGGAAAGCTCTTGTAACCAGAAATTTCAATATTTATTGCAGCTTAGTGTTGCTGCTTTGACTTTGTTTATGTTTTTTCCTGCCAAAAAGCTTCAGTTGTCAGCCACATTTGAAATACTGTATTTTTATATTCAGTGGAAGTTTTTTACAACAACTGTTGTTGTTGTAGAAGAAGTAGAAATACAGTACTTTAGAACATTAACAAGATGTCAAAGATTTTCCTGTAAAATATCATAAGGGAAATGCTTTCATAACCAGAATTTTCATCTATCTGACACTGCCCTGATCCAGCAGAACCAGATAATAAAGGTTTTATTGTTTTTTTATGGAAAACTTAACTGAAAACAATTTATTCTATTGCAGAAATTCTAGATTAAGTGTGTCTGACAAGTGTTTAACATTATATGTAGCATTAAAACTGTAGACAAGATGACATTGGCAACAGATAAAAGAAATCATGAGATAAAATACCAGGCGTTAACAGTTGTATCACCACAGCTCACCCTTTTATACTTATATGTTCTGTCTCCTAGTGACTCAGAGTATAACTTGAGAGCTTATAACACTTGAATTTGAAGTTTCATCCTTGTGGTGGACAGTGCAGATAGCTAATTGTGCAGCTCTGCATTAAAACAGAACCAAATCAATGTTCTTTATGAGCCTGTACATGAGACATATAATTGTAATGTAGTGAGGCTCCAAATCATTTTAATATAATCCAATCAATATCTGTAAAATATCATTTAAATGTTCCTTATACATAATTGTTTGTGAAAAGATACAGTATAAAGGATAGAAGTTTGTTATAAGAAAGTATCTGTGTGATGTTAGATTGGAAAATTTTCACATATTCTCTAATTTATCTACATCATATGTCTTTCAGAACAAAAATTTAATTTTAAAAACACTTAATGGATTCATTATAAAGCAAAGTAAATCACGTTCAGTTCTCAAACAGACAATGTATTTCATAAACAGTTATCAGATATCATATATCAAAGTTATAATTCTTATTTGGTAATCTGTGGCTCCAAATCTACTGAAGCAAAAACCTTTGTTTTTTCTTTAATTCATATATGTAACCAACATGTCTTGAAGCTTGGGTGTGATGTTTCAGTTTTATTTTTTTGGTAGAATCATATTTTTATACTTTTGTTCTATTATAACTATTAATATAACATTCTAGAAACTGCTTAAATGAATTGTATATTGTAAAGATTCAGGTATTTAACCATGTAATAGAGGTTTCAAGACCAGACAGTTCAGGTGGGTAGAGCACTGGTTTGTGTGTGTTCGGGATACTAAATAAGAGTACCAGTCAGAAAAGAATGCTTTAAAGCAACTGTTGAACATTAGATCTGATTATCTGGATTCAATTCCTTTATAAACAACTTTTTGAGCATTAAATAGGTCAGAATAAAAACATTTGTTTCAGAATTATTAAATGTACCGTTTCAGAACTTGTGGAAAGTAGTGCAGTACAGGGATGTATTACATTTTCCCACACTCTTAGTTAAATGTTAATTTTTTTAAATTATGTTGTTTTTCATATTTCCTCTTTTGAAAACAGAGGTGCTCTAGTGAATAACTAACATTAACTTTCTCTATGTGACAAGTGAAGTTCTAGGTAAAGGACAAAGCTTACTTGTGTGATTAATTAATTAGCAAGCTGAGTTGTTCTTGTCAGTGAATCAGATAATACTTTGCAGGTGGTCTTGCTCATTGTCAGTACTGTCCATCGGCTAACTGATCAAACATGAAACAATCGTTGTTTTTCATATACTAGAAATCTGAAGGTTTATTGACATATCTAAGATATCGTTGGGGCTTAAAAGAACAGAATTCTAGAACTTGATAGATTTGGAGCAGTCTTGGTTGTGTGTAGACATAAATGTACAAAGTTCTCTTTTGCATGATTCTATTTCATTCTGTGAATATTTGGCTGAAGCCTTCTGTTTCTTTCACTTTTACTTTAATTTAGAATGAGAGTGCATGTGACTTTCAAATGTACTTTAATTTTGATTAAATTCACATTACAAGAACGAGGTTATTGTTGTTTCATATTAGAAGTGAAACTACTTAGAGTGTAGTGCTTGCTCCATTATTTAGAGTTAGTATTTGGAGCATTGTTGATGAAACCCATGTAGGATCTTGAATTTCACATAGTATGTATTTAGGTATTGATTAGAGTTATTTTAACTCTGGTGTTTTTTCTCTTTTACTCAGATTAACTTACAAGGGGGAACTACATGCACAAAGAGCTATTTTGTTTACTAAAATCCTAATTAGCTCTTATACATATACACAAGATCACTTGCACTTGCCTTATTGTTGTGTTATTACACATTGTTTTCTGTGTGAACTTATGTCTCATTTCTTTCTTTCTGAGTTAACTGTTGCAATTTGAATGGAAACATACAAATCAAAACCCAAGCACCTACTGTTGTTAGCAGGCCTAACTTCTCTGCTCTGCTTGTTATCCTAGATATACCACAGTGGTAACTACCTTCTTTGACAAATGACACAAATGCAAAATCTTGGTAATTCTAATAAATTTCTATTTTAATCAATAATTAAAATTATTTTCTATTTTTATGCACATAATAAAATGTTTGACAATAATGTTAATTCTCTTTCTGCTAATATATTTTCCTCAGTGTACAGAGAAATAAATGTTATTCTTCATTCATGCTAGCCTCAGTACAAAAAATTCACTAATTCTGTAAACTAATTAAGTGTATAAATGAAGTGTTGATAATTTATTTTATGACATAATGTTTAAATATATACTCCTGTAAATAGTATTCTGATAAGCTACAGTATTTGACAAAATGCATGTACAAGTAATAACTTACCTGTATGACAAAAGCCAACGAGCAAATGAAAAATTAGATGACAGCTTCTGCAAAAAGCTGGCCATCACCATGGTAATCACCAATTGTACACCGAATACAGCCTAATACAAAAACATACCATATATTTTAAATTAAAACATACTGGTACAAGTTATCACTCAATCATTTTGTATGTAAGTGTCCAACATTCATTTAATCTTTTTTTTGCTTCTTTGAGAAAGTGCTGTATTTATACATGCCTTTATTTTATAAGCATTTTAGTTATTATAATACAGACGTAGCTGTATAAAAATTGTCAGTGTTAGTTTTCTTCTGGAATATTATAAACTTGTGAAAGTTTAAAACTGATCTTAACAAATAAAAACTAGACTACAATAATCCAATTCTCAAAGTTTCAAGCACCATGCCACAAACAAAATACCATATACAATGTCCACAGCACCAATGTCCAAACTTTTGTTATGCTCAGTTATAAAACATTACTTAACATATGAAGTAGAACAGAGAGGTTTAAACATGTGCCTTCCTCGGTATTAATTAGTAACATCACAAACCAGAGGTCTGCAAACAATTTACAATCACATATGAAACATGTATCTGCCTAACTTGAGATTCAACATGAAGCTTATACAACACAAATTAGGTACAGGTACTTTACCATTACAGCACACACTACAGAATAGATGCTAAAATATAACCTTTTAGATTATGCACATACAGCACGAATTATACAAAAAAGTAAAAAAATCCACATTATCAGGTAAACTATTCCACAATAAAACCATTATGATACACACTTTTATAAGAAAAATCTGGTTCTAGATTGCCAGAGCCTATAATAGTTCCTTTTAATGTTTAAGTCACCAATAACAATATTGTTACTCCAGAAATCAAAATTGTACACAGATACATAGCCTAAGTGTTTCCAAACTGTCAAACTGTTTCCAAGTTGTTACAGTGTCACTCCATATATAGAAAAAAAAAAAGCTTCACTGTTTCACTTTGGAAATTTGGTAACCCTAACTTTAACCCCTAAGTACTTGTGTGAGTCCATGTGATTCCCAACCAAATAATAATGGCTCTCTATCAATGGTCTATAATGTTTTTTTCTCTGCTAACTTTACATGGAAAGGAATGAAGAATTAAGTTTCTTTGAAAATTTTAAATATGTTTTTGTTCCCCATTTGAAATGGCCTAAGCAATTGTGGACGTCTCACATTCATATATATTCTCTAAATTAAGCATGAAAGTATGTATTGGTCTGTTTTATTCAGTCTTACAGAAGTTCTGTTAAGACTCACATGTGTTCCTGTGCTCTACTGATATCCATCACTCTCTGTCTTGTAGTCTACAACAGCTTTACTTCATACTGATATTCATCACTTTCTGTCTTCTAATCTACAACAGCTTCGTTTCATCTAACAAGTGTACGTGTTGAATCTACTGTCAGTTTTATTATACAGGTATTTTGTGCAGAGATAACAGATTTGTGGCACATGAATTTATAAGATTCGAGAACTTAAATTCAGTTTAGTCAAGAGTGTGGAACTGAAAACAAAACTTGTCCAAGGGCAAAAATGTGAGAAAAGTCTACTTGTCCTTCTTAGAAATATACTTACCTTGTCCCTATCCAAAAAAACATACACATAATAAAGTTGAATATAATTTTTTGGGGATTTTGCTTTTATTTAATGAAAAGTAAAATTCTGAGTATCACACATCAAGAAAGTGAGACAAAATGCACTGATGACCCAACTTCATGCTTTCTATGAATTTAAATGTATAACATTTGTCATAATATCTACGTTGCATGCATTATTTTTCAGGCACATTTTAAAAGTATTTCACATGTCTTTCAAAGGTTAGTAAAATGACAATATATAAACATGTTTTTAGAAAATGTTTGACATCAAGGATTATTATTTTTGGATATACTTTCTGTTGTTAGTTGTTTGGTTTTTTTTAACCCTTTGGAAGCTATAATCGGATTTATCCGACTTGACATTTATGGCCGTTTGGTGCAACAAGCAGATTTACCCCATAGTGTTACAAAAACTTTTCCTCATAGTGCGACAATCAGGATACTAACACGTCCTTGAATTTCCCACCTTAGTACTGTGCATGTGTACGTCACAAAGTAAAAATTAATTTTGATATTGAAAAAGTACTAAAAAAAGTCAAATTTTAAATTTCATTTATTAGTAGATAACTGACACTTTACGAGAACCCAGCCAAAATTGAGTTACGCACTCAAAGGGTTAAAATATGAAATAAAAAACAAATGGATGCATGCGAGTACTAATGATCAAACTTGAATATTATATATACGTATATGAAGAGCCAAGATACAAAATTCTGCACATCCAATTTTACAATTGAGAAAGTTACCTTTTTTTCTTCAGCCTTCACAAAAAATGTTATGAAATCAAAGGTGGACTGCATATTAAATGAAACCATTACAAATTATTATATGAACTCCTAAAAAACACATATTTATTTCAAGTTTTACAAAATCTTTTTTTTTTTTTTACAGGGAAACACTTCATATTAATAGGCCTTTTTAGTCAAGATTCTAAATATTCATTAATACAGTGCCATTGGCATTTCAGTTTTGATAGGAATAGTGCATACTGTGTTTTGAATATAAGCTCTTCACATATTTGTTCATGCATTTTATGGTTTTTCAAATTTAATTCTTAATTAAGCTCATCAATCCATTCAACTAATCAATTATTTTCATGATATGGCAAAAAAGAAAAAACAACTTCTAACCCTAAAAATTTGGTTTTGACACCTTTGGTGGGCAGAGCACAGACAGCCCATTTTATAACTTTGTGTTTAACAAACAACATAATGGCAATATTTTGTTTACTGTGATAGTTGGGATAGCCAAAAATAGTAATAAATCAGAAACCTTAATTTCAGTTAGTTGATTGTCTTTGCAAGTTCATTAAGCTGAACTTTAATTAATTGAAATAATAATGAAAAATAACAATGCCAATATTCTGATTACTGGGTGATTGAAATAATCAAATATAGTAATAATTAGAAACAATACTTTTGATAATTTTTGTTAAATTAATTGACATAATCACAATTTGGATACTGGATAGTTGGAATAAACAAAAACAGTAATAATTAAAAACATCAGTTGAACCATAATTTTGATTAACTGATGATTTTACATGACACTACTTGATGTAATCAATTAATTGCCCAGTTTTAGCTGCTACAAACTGAAATCAGATTTAATATATAAATGTACATATAAAAATATATTGAGGTCAGGGTGAAGAGTTCACCCTACTCAGGCCTCCTTTTTTTGTCTATTGTTTTTTCTATAATTAAGGGTGAACAACTTAAGTCTTTAAAGAAATATTTGTAAATTGGTGTTTTTTCATGAAATTTTTTGAGATAAGGTTGTGTTTATGATGAGTAACATATTTTAAAATTACCTCCCCCCCAATAAGAAAACTGGATTTGTTCCCATGTATATGTATATATTACATTTTAAACCTTTTTGTAATTTCTATTATATATATATTCTTCCTTGAGTTTGCAATCAAACTTTTACTTGGCTCCTGCTGCAGACAAAAACAATTTAATAATATTGTGGCATTAATTTAATTATGTTTCTTACTGTGTATGTGTGTGATTGAGGGTTTGTGAATTAAAATGATATGTATATTTGTATATATATAGTTTTGGTTTAAGGTTTCCAGTTTTGAATGATAGTGTATATGCACTAGATTTCCACAGTTAGGAATTTTCAGGAACTTGCATGGTTCACTAGAAATCTACTCAAGAGTGGTTTTCTAGCAACATAACAAATGGTGTGAAAAACAAACAAGTTGTCCAACAAGCAAAGTCTAACGGTAAAACTTATTGCCTCAGGTGTTGAATAGGAATCCACACTCCTGCCATTAAACTATATAATAATGTTTCATACAGGAAGAAAATATGTTCCCGAAAAGCAAACATCAAGATTCGATGATGAGGAACCCACTTTGAGACTAATAATGGCT
>NW_013665691.1:273025-284210 GCF_000517525.1 Limulus polyphemus
TTCGACAATTTTTTGTCATAACCAGGTAACTAGTCGAAGCGTTGTACATTTGCTGTTATGTTAAACTTATATTAAAGTTTTTCTTCATTACCCATTCAAGCCGTCTCCAGCCATTATTAAACATCAAGATGTATAAAATATCAAATTCACAAATTAACAACATTTTATAATACACAATCAAAATCTTTAGTTAAGCCGAATAATGGTTGTAAAAGTAATTTTACATGCTTGAACATGGTTTCACGTCATCTTCAGGAGTGTGAAAAACAGTTACTGTGTGCTATACAAGTCCAATAGTCACATGACAATGGCTGTTATACTTATGCAGCACATAGTAACTGTTTTTCACACTCCTGAAGATGACATGAAACCACATTGAAACTTGTAGAGTGACTTTTACAATCGTTGTTTATTTGTGAATTTAATATTTTAAATGCATACACAAGCTCCTTGAATTTAACCTTTTATTATCAAGATATATGTATGTGACAAAATCATTTAATTGACAAGTTAGGGATAAAGTAATTTTCAAAAGATGTGTGGTCTGATTCAACATAGTTTTCATATGACAAATAAGTTTATATCTATATTTCAAAGAAAATCCTTGTAGGAAATTTCAAACTTCTATTAGTATAGCACAATTCTCAAAAGTAAACTTTGATGAATTTTGTATAATATTGTTCAAATATCAATAGAGAATCTTCAAAAATACTTCAATCATACATGTTCCAAGATTCTCTATAGCAAGTGAAAGGATAACTTATAACATTTGTTATTATGTATAATTAATTGCATACTTAAAAATAAATGTTTGAGAAAAAAGAATCTATATTTGAGTTGATTTATGTTTGAAACAAACAAAATTGAATATTAAATTATTTTCTTATTAATTTAATGACTATTTGGGTTCCAAAAGGACACTCTCACAAAAATTAAGTACATATAAAGATTAGATGAGTACTTATGGGTTACTTTTACTACTACTACTATTTTTAAACTAAAGAGGGTGAAAAGAGCTACACTGAAAATTACTGGCCAGTTAAAGTGAACTTTCTTCTGAAGTAAGGAAAATTCTAGAGAATCTGATAGCATAAAGACACAAATGTAGTTCTTTAAAGTTGTCCTAGAACACCCACCACTGAGAAAAGTAAAAATATAAATCCATCCTTTAATTTTCAGTAAATCTTCAATTCCTCTCTCAAACTCTTATAAAGTAGACTCTTTATCTTGTCACCCCCCATATTTTGGAATTTGTAAAACATTTAATAAGATCACTTTTTACTCTCCTATTCTTGAGGTAAAATATTTAACTTAGACTGTTAGAGATCTTAACTGAAATCAGCTGAACTTTTTTTTTTTAACTTAGCTAAGTAGTAAGTGATACACTTTAACAGTTTAAGTTTAACAGCCATGGGCTCTTGCGATATAAACATCGAATATCCTGGGCTACGGCTAAGCATAACTTAAGAAACGTCGCTCGAAACATCACGCTTCAGACTTAAAACTTAAGAAATCAAGTTCTAAATCATAGATAAATGTAAATCTAAATTCATGTAACTTGTAAGCCTAATTATATATATTACTAACCAAAAGTGGTAAGATTATTTCATATTTCAACGTCAGTATCAGTTTTTAGAATCTTGAAAATTGTGACATTTAATCTAGTTACGAATTTCTTTGATAGTTTCCTAAATTTAAAATCACTAATTCAAATTATCAAACTCACCATTTCCTATATTACTACTGTTACATGTGGTTAAAGTGAGAATTTCATTTACTCACTTGTAGTGTCTTATTTACACACTTTCACAAAGTTTGTTGTAAGTCTGCTAATGGTATTATGATAACATAAAAACAAAATAAAGTAATATTTTTCTTATTAGTATAAACAAAGATAATAATAACTATCCAAAAATATGAAATATTTTATTGGTTCCGAAATTGATAATAAGCTGTCGAATTACTATAATATTACACATAAAAATGAAGAACAGAAAGAAGAAATATAGTCGTAAAATGTAGCAAATCAGCCACATCCAGAAACATTGATATAATATTTAGATGTAGCAAAAAACTTGAGAGACAAGATCGAGATTTACAGTGACAATAATTAGATCATCAATGAAAGCAACAACAAATTTAAACATGAAAGAGGCTTCGGTCTATAAAATAAAGCAGAATTTGATTTTTACTAGCTAAAACATATAAATTAATTTAAAGTTGGTGCTTTGATGTTGCGACATTTTTAGGTCACAATTGCGACTGAAAAGATAAGTCACTGAGTGAACTTGACAAAGCAAAAGGGGAAAAAAATAAAGAAAATGAATAGATGTTTTCAAACTCTTAAACAAATTAGAAAAAGGCAGAGCAACTTGCTGTTTTTCAAGACTTTGCGATTATCCGCAAGGCAAAAAATGTAATGAGAGTGTTAGAAGTGAGCGAAGAAAAATGTAAAAAGTGTAATTAATTTTGTGTCACTTTTTCATAATACCCGCACGATAGTTTATTGTAACTCCTAGAAATAATGAATTATCATTTTCGAAATTTTAGCATCCTTTATGTGGTCTACATATCTAACACATTTATGATAAGATGGGCAATATATACGCACGTGTCCAGAGTGTTGGCAATAAAAATAATGTAGTGATGTTTCAATAGTGATTTCAACTGCTTATAGCTTCTAATAAAAGAGTCAGCGTTAATGTAAAGAGAAATAAAGACTCGTGAGAGGGCTAACTCAGATGCAAATAAGACTACGCTAGATTTTTCATCCTTGGATGCTTGATTTACCACACTCATTGCTGTCGTTCTGATTTTTGCTGCTAACATAGCTCGACTTTCCTTTTTACTCACTACTTTCATACTTATATGTTATGTTGCTCAACATTTAAGCTACTTTCTGACACTACCTGTTTTGATTTTTACTTCAGCAACGACTGTTAAACTGGCGGCATCTATCGAAGCTATTAATCATTACTGCAATGAAAGTAATGCATATTATTATTTTTTTTATTTTAAATATTATTCAAAGTAATAGATTTATGCATTTAATTTTGAATAGGTGGTAAGTCATGCTAATTTCATTGAAAATCGGGTTATTAACTATTTAACAAATTGCAATGTAAGATGGAGTATTGATGTTTCACAAAAAATATAGTTGGGGTAATTACAATAGGGTGATATTTTACTGTTGCTTCATATGAGGTGGTTAGGTCAACAGCTTCTTACTATTAAGATGTGTTTACCTATGTTGTGTGTGTTAGCATTCAACCCCCCAAAATTGTCTGACTTGATTACTGTGACTCTTGATAAGGTAACTGGAAACTGCCCAACTGTGCATTTCCACTTTTCATAGAATTTTGGCTTTGAATTTAAAGAAGACACAAGTGCGGAATCAGTTAAATGAGTCAATTATTACCTTCCACAAAACAGGGTATGCAATTAGCATCTAATAAGGTAATTAAGGATTTAATTAAAGAGAAAAAAAGAGAACATTATCTAACATTGGCCTTTATACTATTTCTGCTTCCTTAACGAGTAGCTTCAGCTAGTATATGTAAATATTCATTTGATTTAAGTTTGATTCTAGTAAATGTAACCAATGGATCTGTACAATTGACATGATGTAAAAATAGCTAGAATAAATAAGCACCATTTCTTAAAACATCTTTACCATAATGGCGATCTGTTATTTCATACTTATTGTAAGAACAAAACGGTTACTTTTATAAAAGTTATTGCTGAGTCGCAAATGGGTTTGAAACACTGTAATTATAATAATGTAGTTCTGATTGTAGGAGGGTTAATATTAAATGTTATATTAATATAAATTATATGCTTACTCTGTCATTAAACGATTTTCTTATGTTTAAAGTTTTAAAATTGTGGATTGAAAACTGCAGATTGCATATATGTAAAATGTTACGCTAGTATTTTAGTAAGTTTTACAAAATGAAGGGACTTTAAATGTTGCGGTTTGGAACACCGAACGCTAATGAAGCTTTATAAGTCAACATATTAAAAATTTCTGACACAAATCACGCTAGACTGCAGATAATTTTCAATAATAACTAGTAATTTGTCTATTACGGCAGCGTTTCCTATAGAGTGAGGCACCCTTAAGAAGGGCGCAAATGATTTATTGGGGCGCACGAGCGATTAAGGTAGAGTCAGTAGTACAACAATGCAAAATTAAGCGTTTTAATATATTTTTTATTCATGAAAATAATAAGTTATTACTACAACACATATAACACTTTAATGTGTATTATATCTCGTCAATTAACACATTTAGAAAAGAGGGGGCGCAAGTAACCGTATATATGACAAAAGTTTGGGAAACTCTGCATTACTGTTTTTAAATCTGAGGCGCTAAGACGTTTATAACAGTCTTTTGTATGACACACGTCGGCATACAGGAGGAGTTGTGTCCAATACTCTAGAACTGGTCAGCTAGGCTAAAAGATGTCAGACAAAGGTATCTTTAAGTTGTTATATTGCACTCATAAATAGCAGTTAAAGTGGACAGATATCATTATAAACAATTAGCAACAGCTATTTCCAACGATTTATATGAGCATTTAAATTTAGTGGCAAACAAATCGAATGTTTTTACAGGCATGAGTTAATTATAATTAATAGTTATGTTTCAATATAGTTTCTCGTTTCAAAAACGTCAAAAATTAATTATTTTCGTTGAGCACAAAGATATACAACGGGCTATCTGTGTTGTGCCTCCCCTTTGGTATCGAAACCCGAATTTTCGCGTTATAAACCCCAGACTTATTGACGAGCCACAAGGGGGTAAGAAAAGGTGACGTAATTTATTTATGTGTTTACTCAGTCATTTGGCTATTCATCTTAATTGTGTTGTTATATGTTTATAGGTTTAGAATAAGGACTGTATACATTTTATAACGAATCAAGGACGCTGAATCAAGGTTATCTGAATTCAAAATTAAAACTGTATTTCCTTTTTCTTTCTTTTTTTCAGTTACCATGAGAGAATAACTTTGTTAAATACAAATATATTTACCACGCCTTTTAGGCTTCAATATACAATTTAAAATTATCATTTAAAGCAAGTTTTATGGAAGTTGTTTGCAGTTGACAAGAGGAGATTATGAGATAATTGAGGGGAGGATCGATAATGTTTCGGTGCGACATTCTATGTTTAATAAGACAAGCGCAAAACTAAGGAAAATAGCGTTCATCTGAGACTTTACATGTTTATAGCTTATGTTATGTTTAGAATATTTGGTTAGTTTCATGCTTGTATCTTTCGGGGAGTAACGGTAACGTCAAGTACCTAACCTAACCTTATATTTTTTAGTCACTTTAGTAAGCTTGCCTATGATTTTAATCATTTCTTTAACACCTTCTATTCCCCATCTTACAAGGCTTACATACGTAACGGTTTTTAACACCCAAAGACCATGAAATTGTTGGAGAACATGTCAAGACATAACACTTCATAACTTAGAGAATATTTGATCAAGCTCGCTACAACATTGGTCAAACTAAAAGGTTATACCGAGTCTTTCCAGATTCTAGAAATCAAGCTAGCTATTGCTCCAGCTTACATGAGCACAATCTTATCAGGGGCACTGGATTCCACTTAAATCAAGCTAGTTACTGCTCCAGCTTACAGGAGCAGAATCATATCAGGGGCACTGGATTCCACTTAAATCAAGCTAGTTACTGCTCCAGCTTACAGGAGCAGAATCATATCAGGGGCACTGGATTCCACATAAATCAAGCTAGTTACTGCTCCAGCTTACAGGAGCAGAATCATATCAGGGGCACTGGATTCCACTTAAATCAAGCTAGTTACTGCTCCAGCTTACAGGAGCAGAATCATATCAGGGGCACTGGATTCCACTTGAATCACTTGGAACATGAGCTGGAATGCTCAATGCACTTTCTCTATACAACTGGTAGAGTTTATTCAATATCAATAAGATAGACAAGGTGTTTATTCTCGAAATCTCATCATTGTTTCCACGCTTTTCATCTGAAATAAGAATGGCAAGGGGTTGTCCACATTTTCAAAATAACCAACATCTTAACAAATTTTATGAACTAGTAGTGCCCATCAAAAGCGAAATCTGTATTCGTGTCTCTGCTGGCTTCGAAAATTATGGAATAACGTTTTTGAGCTTTATATCAACAGCCGCTCATGCACAGTTGTCTTCTATGGAAGCCCTTTTTCTACTTGAAAGCACGCTTTTTGAGTTTCGCCAAATTTGAATTTCACGTCTTATTTCATTAAACCAAATAATTTGGCGTCTAGCAGGGCTGATATTATTATGCAATTCGTCATATATTGTGCAATTCTTATAAGTTGGTGTGCTTAATAGAAATGACAATTCCAAGCCTCTCTAATAAGAAATAAAATATCATAATTCTGATTGGCTAGGAGGATCAGAAAATGTTCAAAAAGCTTCTATAGTGTATAATTTTGGCATTAGGTGAAAGCTCTCAATTAAATACTGCTCTGTAGATTTTTTGGAACCAATCACAACACAAGATACAAATCATACTTGGGGCAAAATAAATCGTTTTGACATGTTAACATAGTCCAGCTTTAGTTGGTATTGAGTTTTGATATCATATAATGAATGCCTTAAAAAAATCTTGGTCATTAAAGATATAATCTCAACCAACAAAATGCCAAAAAATCAAGCTACTCATTTAAAACACACTTTTTCGACTTAAACATTGGCCAAGCTACAGTAATTGTTTTTATAGTCATCCTAAAGTTGACCATTGCTACCTCAAGGGGAGGCTAAAAAAAAAAAGAGTTAATCCATAACTGATATAGAAAACAACACAAAAACAAGAAAAATAAAAGGAGCATCAGAATGAGAACCCCTACACTAAAAAAAGATTCAGAAATGGAGATCAGCAATTTATGGATTAAACTCCTAAAAATCAACCAATCATAAGCCTTATCCACACAACCAATTAACAATTCAGGAACCATCTCATTCATGCGATCAAGTGCAATAGTACACAAAAGCTTTCCATTATGGACACCCTAAGTCTACAAAATTATATACCTGAAGAAAATAAACGTGAAGACCATTGATATGCAGCAAAAAAACAAAGAAGAAACAGACGCCGAGCATTCATTATCATTATATTATTATATCATTATTATTTTCAAATAAGTTAATTTTATGCAATAACTAGAGTTCACGACCGTCTTTACGATACGTCGTAGAGTTAGAAACAACTATTGTTATCTATTGAGTAAATATGGAATTATGAATACAAGTAATGACAATCTTTATTATGAGTTTAATGATGTAGTTATGGGCTCAAGATTAGCTCCTTCTCTAGTTAATATTTTCTCTGTTTTCATGAAAAGCAGTGGTTGGATTGTTTGTTTTTCGCACAAAGCTACACGAGGGCTATCTGCGCTAGCCGTCCCTAATTTAGCAGTGTAAGACTAGAGGGAAGGCCACCCACCGCCAACTCTTGGGCTACTCTTTTACCAACGAATAGTGGGATTGACCGTCACAATATAACGCCCCCACGGCTGAAAGGGCGAGCATGTTTGGTGTGAGAGGGATTCGAGCCCGCGACCCTCAGATTGCGAGTCTAGTGCCTTAACCACCTGGCGATGCTGGGCCGCAGTGGTTGGAAGATTGTCCATTATCTTTTAAACCATTATATTATCAAATATATGTGGGGTTACATTTTTAATATTTTCAAAAATCCATTTATGTTTTTAGTTTTTAGAGTATTTAAATAGCAAGCTAAACACTTTTAAATTTGTGATAAGTACACTGAGATGGGCGGCAACTGCCTGTTGTAGAAAAAACACAAGTGTAGAGCACGACGTTTCGAAAGTATTCCATGTTCAGGCCGACCTGAAGACGAAAGAAGGAAAACCTTGGAAACGTCGTCCCTTGCTCTTGTGTTCTTTCTACAACAGGCAGTTGCCGCCCATTTCAGTGTACTCATCATGAATACTCTGCCTAAACAATATATCAGAGAGTAATAAATTTTCCGTCGAACATCAGCTTGCATTTTTCGATAGATTAGTTTATAATTAACATTTTGCCATAAAAAATAATCTTACAAGTCATATATATAAACTGGATATAAGGAAAACTTGGCTAAGACCTCAGTTCATCGTGCATATTAAATGTTAAGTACTTGTGAATTTTTCTATAAAAACTTGTTTCATAACACCACGACATTCTTATGTAAAAATAATTTGTGATTATTTGGGCAAACTAAACATCACAAAACCGTAAACGCATGAAGCTTAGAAATATTCAGGTGTTATCATTTTACTGTGTATCAGTGATTATTCTTTGTATGTGTAAGTAAAATTGAGACTTATTCTTAAATCAGGATGCCGTCTTCTGTATTTTGTTTTTTCAGATATAAAGATCGTATTTCTGAACACGTCATGAGATTCTCGAAGGATCTTGACTTTTCCTGGCAACTCTAGTCTTTTCTAGGCGCCCTCTTTTTTTGTATATAAGCCCGGCAAATAAAGCGGAGAAATAATGGCAGATAGAGAAATATAGAGACAGATTGAAGATAAGGATAATTGAGTCAAGCGAACAGTAGGCACTGTAAGTAGAGTATGTGAATCGCTGTGAATTATAGCGCGTGTTTATAAAAGTAGTTAAGTTTAAAGTGACTGTGGAAATTAAGTGTATTACAAAGTTTGTAACAAGAAAGAATAAACTAGTTTTAATTAAGAAAGGACTTGTATCGCTAAAGTTTTTCGAAGAGAATTTTTACGGGAGATTATCAAACAAGCAGATACGTAACAGTATTTTATCCAATTTGCTTGTCCTTGTTACAAGCAAGATTCCACTGCAAGAAAACTGATGAAATGAGTGAAGGGGCACACAAGCTTAAAAATACCGAATAAAACATGTGTATTGGAGAACGACCTAGGTGACTGTGGTGTTATCCTCCATTTAAATTATTTTCAGGTCTTAGCAAAGGCCAATGATGAACAAAGCCTTTGTATATAAGAGAACCTACTTATTTATAAACTGAGGCCACAAATTAGTCAACTCAGTTTAGCATATAAATTATTACTTATACTATAACTGAAATTTGATGTTATCGTCCATTTAAATTATTGTCAGGTCTTAGCAAAGGCCAATGATGAACAAAGGCTTTGTATATAAGAGAACCTACTTATTTATAAACTGAGGCCATAAATTAGTCAACTCAGTTTAGCATATAAATTACTACTTATACTATAACTGAAATCTGTTTATTTATAAACATTACATGTTTTAATTGGATGATTACATCCTCTCGCCTGAGGACGGTCTGAGTAAAATCCGAAAGCTTATGTTACTTAGGTACAACCAAGGAAATGGATATTCAAGGGAATTTAAACAAAAAAAAAAAACATTTTTAAAACTCAAAAATAGTATTTTAAAAGGTCGTCATACAAACCTTGTTACAACATAAGGCAGTGTCATAGCCACGGGGGCGCGAAAGGGCGTAATGCGCCCTCTAAAAATCTGCCTTAAAAAATAATGCCTCTTTTTACTTTTTTCGAACTTAAATAATTCCAATATACTCATGTATAAAAATATTAGGTAACCGAAGTAATAGTTGCTGTAAATCAAATTTATAAAATAAAATATATTTGTACTTATGCTTTCGGCTTTTGTGTTTTTTATCGCATCGATGGCTGCATACCGCTGACGTGGATTATTCAGATTCGTCAGATTTCAGATAAATTGTTATTGATCGATACAACGTTAATCGTTCGTTTATTAATAAAATAAGAATCATAACTGAATGTAAGACAATGTGTTGTTTCTTACACAAAACAAGAGCATAGTTGAATACTCTAAATTATTCATGTTGGAAGTGAATTATTGCGCAAGAAGGGAACTGTATGCACTCATCGAACAGTGAAGATAAGAAGACAAAACTGAAACCGCTCTCTCATTCTTGTTTACACATTGCTAGATTTACAGTATTTGAGGCATTATTATTGATGGAAAGATTCTATCCACGGCATCCATTTTGTTCGTCAGAGGTGAGGAAATGTTACTTTAATTGTTAGCAGGCACTTTAGTAAATTCTATATAATAGTTTAGGAATCGGTCTTATTACTTACTAGCTGATGTACCCGGCGTTGTCCGGGGGATTTTATATATATATACATATTTTTGCATTTAGAAGTTTTAGGCCTACTTAGGTTCAAATGAGCAAGCACGCGTGATCCGTCAGCACACTGAATAGTTTTGTTCCAGTCTTCACGCTTCGACACCACCCTTACTGCAACAGAGTTTTTTTTTGCGCTTTATCTTCTTCTATAGGCCTCAAAAACATTTTAAAAGTGATGACGTCATAACGTTGTAATGTCATTACGTCACTGCGCCGTGATTGGTTGAATATGCAGATCTGTTACAGAACGACAGACAGACATCGGATCGAAAAAAATCGGAACGTCACTTTCTTGGCCTGGTCAAAACACGCATTTAATTTAATTTGCTCTTGCTTGCCTGTGGTCTGAGATATGGTGTCACAACGCCACAAACACTCAAAGTCCTTCTTTTTATATATATAGATTACTCATCGTCTTATTTATACCTAACTGATACTTAAATAACTTAATTTGTAATTAATACTTTAAGAGTTTAACAGTAATATACTAAATAGGGTCTTAATTTTACAAAGGTGGTAAAAATTGTTCCTTTATTAATTCACAAAATGAATGTAATTAATATTCAAATAATTGTCTGATTTTTCATCACTGCATTCTTTCATTTTTTTTGTGTTTTAGGAAAGAGGAATCGAAAATAAGAAATACAAGCAAAGTAACTGAGCTTTGAGTTTGCAGCAGCAACAGCATCAAACCCACCAAGTTCAACAGAGACACTCACATCAAACCCACCAAGTTCAGCTACTTCAACACCGCTAGCAAAGTCAACGTCCACCCTTCAAACAGGTTGTGCTTATTCTTTTGACTTGGGATTTGATATTCCTAAACAGCTCAAACTTGGTCAATACCCTGAAACCAATAAGCGACGATTTTGTTCACAGTGGTCTAATAACAGACATTGGCTTGAGTATTCAGTGATAAAAAATGCTGCGTTTTGCTACTGTTGTAGGAAGTTTGGCACGAGCAGTGCGGAGAAAAGTTTCACTGTTGTAGGTTACACAAACTAGAAGACGGCATTGT
>NW_013665691.1:285124-286066 GCF_000517525.1 Limulus polyphemus
TGATACAAATTTATAACTCGCGCCCTTGGAGTTTGTCATTGCTCCTTCAATGTGTGCATCTTGGCTACGACACTGACATTTGGTACACAAATGAAGGAATGTTGACGATAATTCAAGAACTTTTCTGTTGGGAAACATCGATTAAGTGAACATGACTGGCTAAGCGAAGTTATCCAATTGCCACATTCGTGATAAAAAATTCACTCTTTTAAAGAAACTTACCAGTGAGTTAAAAGAACTATAAAAGGAATAGATTTATCAGACGCTAAGTGAAACCAGCTGTATTTTGCTTCCTTCATCCAACAGAGATCATTTCCAAATGTTAGAAATTGAAGAAGTTATCTAATGGGAACTAATAATGCTATTATTAAAGGACAGCTAAAAGAAAGTCTTGTCATGAGAAGCTAGTTTAAATATAATGCAATGGACATACAGTAGGAGTCATTGTGGATTACACTTGTTTAATTATATATTACATATAACCAATAAAAAGTCAAGGTTTTCATCTATCAAAAGACCTATTGTATAACGTTGTGTTCTGAGTAGCAACATCTTCCCGTGGGAAAATTAACGACTAGTTGGATGAATTTGTAACTGATCTTGTCGCATAGTTAGAAAGCCAGGAAAAACTTGAGAGGTAAGTGAATATGTCTACTTTTCGCATGTTATTAGTCTATATTCTTCGGTGCATTATTTGGTTAAATACAAATTGTTAAGTGCTCGTGGGTAATGTAATTCAATAGCGTAACGTGAGCTGCAAGTTCCTCGAATGATTTACAACTTATAATGGCGCGATAGTAATTAAACACGGTTCAAAGCGCAATAAAACAATAAAATTTAATTATAACTAGATGTATAATGTTACGAACTTAGAGCTACTTAAGATAACCGAATGTAGTTTCATGTTACAATTTGAAGTCATTCTAGAAAGAAAAAAAGTTA
>NW_013665691.1:286988-291160 GCF_000517525.1 Limulus polyphemus
AAATCCTGAATTTCCACTAGTGTAACACACATTACAAATATTGTCTTAGCATGTTATCATCCCTATTTAATCCGTCACCCATTGAAAATGTACGAAATTAAACGTGAAATGCTCTCCATAAAATCGTTATTGCTTAAACAGACCATAATTTTTATTACCTTCAATTTTGTTTTGTTACAGAGCTATCAAAGAAAAAATCAGACCCCTCCTGCCACATCCTCCCTTTCACAATTGGTTGATAGTTCTCTTTTACGTTTCATTATATATTATTTATAACCAATAGAAAGTCAGGGTTTTCATATATCAAACGGCGTTTTGTATAACAGTCTTTTGAACAGATAACCGTCAATGTCACTCAGAGTAGCAATTTTGTTTCCGTGGGGAAGTTAACGGCTAGCTTGGATGAATTTGTAACGGATTTTGTGGCATAGTTAGAAAACTAGGAAATTTTTTAGAAGTAAATGAATTTGTCTGCTTTTTGCATGTTATTAGCCTATGTTATTTGATGTATTATTTAAGTAAGTAAAAATTGTTAAGTGCTTTATTTCTTGTTTTTCATATTTATTCTTTATTTATTATTATAAAAGTAACTAAAATTAAAAGTATGGTTCTTTTTCAATTGTTTAAGACTAGAAAAGGTAAAGTAAGTAATAATAATATAATTAAAATTGTTCACGAAGCATACACGCGAGCAGCTTGTTGGTAATGTAATTCGATAGCGTAACGTGAGCTGCACGTTCCCCTACTGATTTACAAGTTATAATGGCACAGGTAGCAGTTAGACACAGTTCAATTGGCAATATAAAGGGCGATAAAACAATAAAATTAAATTATAAATAGATGTATAATGTTACGAACTTAGAGCTACTTAGGATAAACAAATATAGTTTCAGGTTACAATCTGAAGTCATATTAGAAAGAAAAGAAGGTTAATTTATGTTTATTTCGATTTTTTGGTGGTTACGAGGTCGGTCGAATTGACCGATCCCGTTTTGAGATAGGGTAGAGAAAATAACATATAAGCTATAAGGATTTAGTGAAAATAAAAACGTTTAAATGCATTTAGGAGGTTTTAGAGATTACACAAACGAAATTTGAGATTTTTGAGATGACGAAAATTATTTTTAATTTTAACATGAAAATTACTTTTCACACAGACTATTCAAAACAAACACTCAATATATTCATGGACAAATCTTTGTTTTATTTTTATTAAAAATACTTCACTAAGAAATATGACTTTTTGTATGTGAAAGACTTGTAATATTAACTGAAAGACTGCCAAAATTCCTGCAGATATATCAAATATATTGAGGGTTATAAGTATTAAATTTATAAAGACTTTAAACCAGCACAAAAGGTCACGTGACTCGGTCAAATTGACCGACCCCGTGTTGAGAGAGTTTGAAAGCTTAATGAAGAAATCCCAGAAATGTTGATACCTGGTAATGGACCCACTAAGACCATAGTTTATAAAACCATGTAATCTAAAATCTTGTTTGAAAGGATTAATAACTGGAAAATACTTTGAAAACATGAAAATCAAATATGTTGTTAATGCAGAGGAACTTACAGTGAATAAAAACCTGCAAAACCTAAGAGAGTATAATTTTTGTTATTTGAAAAAGTTACCATACGAAGAGATGAAAATATAAAATCGCTATCAAAGAGCTTATGTAAAACCCTGTAATCAAGAATGTTAAAGTCTGAACAAGAAATAGTGTCACACTGTCAATGACCTGCTTATGAGATATAAAAATATAAACATTAGTGCATAAGAGCATACAATACAAAAAAAAAAAGAAAAAGATGTGATATTAGCCCTAGAAATGGAGAACTAATTCAATGACACCACAAAGTCTATCATAGTTAATGGGAATACTCTTGTGACAGGAGGCAAAAATAATGATAAACTAGGCAGACACAATGCAAATGTGCTTAATAATGAGAATGTTTTTGAGCATTCCATAAAGACCAGTAAAACAGGTTAGAATTAAAGTAACTAGCTGTCACTATAACAATTAATATAACATGGTGTCTCCTAAAAACGCACCTAAAAGTATATTTGTAGAGACTACAAACTAATATATTGAGTTAATGTAAACACCCTTTCTGAAAACAGTTTATATTACAATATCTAGAAATGTAATGGATATACAGGAATATCTAAATATGTCTCAGTCCTCGTTTATAAATAGTTTTTAATATATATCACCTGTTACACCTAGGACCAAACATTTCCCTGTTTATTTGTTAAATTGGGGTCAAAACAATCCCTTGTTTCTTCTGCTAAACTTGAACATTTTTTTACCTTACTTTTGTAACGTAAAATATTTAACATTACTAAATCTGTTTCAAAGTGTTGTCAATAAGTTTGTAAACTTTGATATGAGAATTGTTCCCACGTGTCTTCAAGACTCAACATCGCAAATTTCTATTGTCTACTTTATCACGTGTGTCAAACATGACAGAAAGGAAATACCAATACAGGTTTTATAATTTTTTACAACGGGTTTTCTCACCTCCGAACACCTGTAAGTAGCATAAAATATTTGTTTTATAATACCAAACCCATCTTTGTTTTCGGACTTCTCTACGCCGTAAATGATATCGAAACCCAAATAATAGTACGGTATATATCCTACTTTAGTTCCTTTTTTATATACACTGTTAAAACTACCACAGAATCTACATTTATTATTCATTACTTTTCCCAAACATACTCACATGTTATAAAAGTTTGGAGACGGCTTGACTGGGTATAACGAATTTATTGTTATGTATTTATTTTTAATATGAACGTTGTTGGGTAATGAAAACAAATTATTGTACCTGATGATGACATAATATTGCCGAAGCGTAGTACATTTACAGTAAAGAATTTTTCATTACCCAGTCAAGCCATTTCCAAACTTGAATTTCTAAAAAGTGGGTTCCTCGTCATTAAATACTCTCCTATTTGCCAACTGTTAAGAAACGTCTATGATAGTAGACGTGTTCAAATTGAATCATATTTTTCAGTGGTGATACCGATTACAAATACCTGAAGAGTATTTCTACTAAAGATAGAAAAATCATTTTATTTTATACACTTTAGACACATAAAACTGTTTTGCGATTAGTAAGTGAAGAACGATTACACATCGAATTTTATATGAGACGATACGTTTTAGTCTTTCGTTTGAACTTAAATAAAATTAAGAAAGCAATGGTATTCAGAATTTCTGGGAAGCATTTAAATATTTTTTTGATCTACGTTACACACATTTTGAGAATTAACTTTAATAATCCTGTTTGGTTGGCTTTCATTACACATTTTTCAGAAGTTTAATGCAACCTATTCGGTAAGAAGTTGAAATTCTTTAATGGCAAAGTGGGACGATTGTGAAATAAAATGTTTATTCGTGTATATTTAACAAAAGCGATAAGTTGAAGACGTGAGCGTGTTTTGATTTAATATTTCTTGTTTTTCAGTGCGTAAAGCAGCTTGTGATAGTTAAATATACATGGCACGAACATTTTTAACAACACTTCCTCAGTCAGCAGGTCAGCTTTGATTTTCGTGCACAGTTTCCTTGTGCGCTGAGCTTTGGGAAAGTTTCGGTTTACTTTGAAAGTATTAATATCTGATCATAATCCAATTTTACAGAATTTTCTCTTTCTGTGGCACGGTAAAAAAAAACTCACCAGTTTCAGACAGCAGCCATTCACAATTTTATGCTTGAAATTCCTTCCTATATCAAACTTAACCATAATATTTTTGAAAAGATAGTGAAGTAATTAATACATTTAGTGGAAAAAAAACAAACCGTTGATGGTAAGTATACGAGAAAAACATCAGAATACCGTTGATCAGATTTCCTTTTTCCCACGTTATAACTACTCACTCTAAGGTATGTGCCGCAAATAACTCATTCCATAACTTTTTTTATTTTTGTAACTTTTTGAAAACATATTGAATCTTTTAAAAATAGTTTAATTTATTTATTGAACACTAGATGGCACTTATTAATACATTTAATGTTATTTTCATTAATATTTAGAAAAACGGAAGTGATCATTTGAGGTATACAAATATGAAACAGTTTATTAGAAATCAATTTAAACGCAGGTTTATAATAATGAAATAAATTAACATAACTTGATTCGTCACATGTTTTAGGTTTATTAAT
>NW_013665691.1:291414-299003 GCF_000517525.1 Limulus polyphemus
AAGAGTTGGCGGTGGGTGGTGATGACTAGCTGCCTTCTCTCTAGTCTTTCACTGCTAAATTAGGGACGGCTAACGCAGATAGCCTTTGTGTAGCTTTGTGCATAAATTCAAACAAACAAACAGAAACCTTGGTTTGTTTGTTCTGAATTTCGCACAAAGCTACACAAAGGCTATCTGCGTTAGCCGTCCCTAATTTAGCAGTGAAAGACTAGAGAGAAGGCAGCTAGTCATCACCACCCACCGCCAACTCTTAGGCCAATGAATAGTGGAATTGACCGTCACATTATAATGCCCTCACGGTTGAAAGGGGAGCATGTTTGGTGGGACGGGGATTTGGACCTGCGTCCATCAGATTGCCAACCGTGTGTGTGTGTTTTATTGCAAAGCCACATCGGGCTATCTGCTGTGTCCACCGAGGGGAATCGAAGACTTACCACTGTCCCACCGACGGACTAGATACTTTCGTTTTAAAATAATCAACATAAATGAAATTAAAAAACAAAACTAAAGATAAAAATGACAGTTATATTTGACTGTGAATTAAAACCGATTTTTGTGTCATTTGTAGCCAACTTTAGACTGGAGAACTAAAAACTACGATTAGGAGTCAGCCATCACAAAATTACATTTGAAATACAACTATATATCTCTTTGCAACCACGTTAAAAATTGTCAATAACATTTTTTACAGAGCTGCCGCATTGTTTTAATTAACATATCTGATAAGAATTATTTCATTTGTCGATTGGAATCTTCTTCAATTTTACTTGGGTTTTAAGAAGTTATTCTGAAAATTGTTCCTTTTCATTTGTCTGCAGATACGCCAATCAGGATCTTGATAAGCAAAATTCAAATTTACTTTTTAAAACAGAAATTTTTAAGTAATTGGTATTTCGTCTTTGCATTTAAAATTAAATTTGTTTAATTTGCGGAAGTGTTATTTGTTTGCTTTTTAAATTTTCTTTTTTTCCTGCATCGCAACTAGTACGGTATATGGTTAAATTCTATCATGTTACACTTTTGTAATTTAAAAAATGAAGTTGCCACAAAAACACAATTATTCTTTCACATCCACTCGGATGATTTTATTTATTTTACTTCTAATGCATTATTACACAAATTTCCATCTATAATTACCCTCAGTAAAATTGAATTGAAATCTAGAGCTGTAAAATTATTCTTCTATTAGCTATATATATATATATATATATAAATTACTTTAGGAATTTTTTGTTCAATATTAAAAGGTTTATATTATATTATTAGAACACAGAAACGATTGAATGTATATCATTCATAGAGCATTTGAAATTAATATTTTTCAATAATCGATGAAAGAGATGTCAAACCATAACAATCTTTTTGATATGTATTTCTATAAATTAATAATTTCATCAAATTTATAATAAAAGTGTGTAATAGTTTCTATGAAAATACATTTACATTTTAGACATACTAACTCGTAGGTTTGACATTAAGATTTACCAGATTTCGAAAAAACTGAAGTTTCAACTTTTTATGTTTCATAATTTAAACCTTTTTAGACATTGTATTTGAAGATAGAACAGGAATTGTGTGACTATTCCTTAACACAATGATCTTTTGTAGGTTAGTCATTTTGAATATCACAAAGCAACAGTAACAAAAATATAAGTAAAGCACGGACAAGAAAACCTAGTTTATTACTGCGAACAATAACCTGCCGTTTACTTGATACTGTTCATTTCTTGTTTCAGCGTGTCCAGTTCCGGGATTCTTTTATACTGCTGATTCAATGTGAGTAGCTGGAAAAAACAACAACGACATTAGCCAGAACAGAGACACTCTTCTAATACAACATGAAAAGGACATTCACTCAGATCGCACTCAAACAGTTAGAATTGTGTACGAGTTAATAATTTTTAACCTGATTGAATAAAATATTAAGTTTATGATCTGATGGCATGAAAGCAAAAATGTGTGACGATATACCATTTTCTATGATTAAATTACGTGAGTTTCTAGAATAAGATACTAAATATTAATGACTCTTTCATTACTCATCATATATTTATAATCCAGTTTGCCATTACACCATCAAAGGATTAGATACCTTCTGTTACGTGAGTTGCTGGAAGATATAATAGCATTATGGCACGAATATGCAAGTACGGAAAGTATATTTTTACGACGAAAACAAATTCAATAGGATTTATTCTGATTCTAAGTGTAATATAGATCTTGTATTTTGAAACGAGTTCACTCTCATTGGCTAAGATATTTTACAGAACAAATGAAACGTTAAGAAAGGTTTAGTTCTTTTATCACTTTTTAATTTCTATTTCTAAAGAGTATCAGCGTGTTTTCATAGTTACTCAAGCTCGTTTCAACGTTCCAAAACGTGTACTTTACAAACAGGAACTTGTTCTTGCTCATAAAGGCGATAGTGTTTAAAAATTTGCAATCAAATGGATTAACAATGGTATGAAAGTTTTATACAAGGACAAAAATATAATAAGAGATATAATAAACCACCATCGTGTCCATTTTGATCATAAGTGGGGTGTTTTGCTGCTTGTATTCCGGTCTTATAAATAAATTACATGTTAAATGTATTGTTTATTGGAGCATACTAACTTAAGACTTCCACTCCCCTAAGTTATAATGAAAGTTCAGCTTGTTAAACAACGTACAACGTTTATTCAAATATTAACCTCTCATGATCAACCCAGCTAATTATTTTATATATTAAAAAAATCTAATGCCTTAGGGAAAAATATCACTTCTGGTTTCGACAGTAAGCCCACATGTTGTTGTGATATATAAAATGTATGTGTTTTTAGAGACTTAGGTTTTTCTCTTTTATACCTTATTGCTACATGAATTATCAAAGGTGCACTAAACATTTAAAAGATAGATTATTTTAAAACTAATCAACATATATATATATGGAGCACTTTATTAAACACAAGCAAAAGCACCCGTCCACAGTGACGGGAAAAACATAAGTTAATCTATCAATTAAAAATTATTTCAAGCACTTGAAAGAGCTTAATTGTGTAGCATTCTTGGTTTCACTCAGAGTCAAAGCTCTGAGCTACTTATACCGCCTACCACGAAAAGTAATTGTTGAGCATTTCAATCATGCTAAGAGTCACTCAGTAATAACATACTGTAAATCTACATATTTATTCTTTAAGTTACGTCACATGTTGAAATGTGAACGATAGTGTGATCAATTCTTAAAAACTTATTGTAGAATATCCTGCTTGCGAAGTAGAATTTGGCATCAACATTATTCATGCCTGTTCTTCCGTCATTTCAAAAGTGAATGTTGAGCTTTTTAAACGGGAGACAGACGAACTTTCTGACAAACACTACAGTTCGCAATATATATATAAGATTGAAAATTTTCACTCTTGTGACACTCGAGACCTCTGTTCTAACGAATACGGTTTCATACTGGCTGAAAGTTTAGGGAATAATCCGAAATTCATGTTCACTCAGATCTTCCTATGTCTTTAATTTTTACCAAGCGCCAAGTATTGAATTATATTATTGTAATGAAATATATCAAACTGACTGAACATTGTTTTCTTGATAATCATATTTGTTTTTATTTCATTCATTATTTGTTACATAAAATCAGATGATAGTTAGCTCAAATGTAGTAGCACTAAAAAAATCTACAAAATTTACATTTAAATGCAAATAGGGGGGCTGTTGTCATGGCAAACGTTATCTTCTGTAATTGTTCGAGAGTCGATGTTGAATCAAAACTATATCATTGAATAAGTTATAGGATGAACTTCTTAGTCTAAAAGTATTTTTTATATAAGAATAAACAAGTAAATATGTCACCTGCTAATGCTAGGTAAACCTAGCGAAATAGTGTTTTTAAACATACTTAGTCGTTAATTTATAACTAAGATATTTTTTAAAGGTATAATCCATCAGAAGAAAATGTCAACGAAAAAGAAACAACATATATAAACCCATTAAGTTCGAAATTATTTGGCCCGTCTTATCAGAACTTGGTACACGTATGAATGTGCTTATCACATTTCCGTTATTGATGCCATAACACATTGATTTCCAAGAAGTTTTTAACGTGCACCAAGACACCGCTAGATATTGTTTTGGACGTCTAGCAACGTGAATTGTTGTACAGAATGTACTAGTTTGTTATTAAAGCAACAGGTAACAGAATATATCAATTCAGCAAAATTAGAATGAACGTGTAATTTAAAGAGCTCGCTAGTTATTTTGACAAAGTTAATAACTTCATACGCTCGATCGAAAAACTAGAAAATGTATTATTTTATACCAAATAGACAAACTTGGAATGAACGCAGCAAAAATATGGATATGTAGATAGATATTTTGACAAATTTACTATACTCATACATTCAGTTGAAGAGTTTAAAAGTGCATCTATAGACCGAATATCTAAAGTAAAAATTATATATGCATATTCACTATACTTGACGGGTATTCCTGTAAAATTATTTATTAGTTGAGAAAGCTTCACTAAATAAGTGAAATGTCTTGATATCGTATTTCTTGTTAGTTGTCCGAGAGAGGCTGAAATTTTCCAGAAAAATGTATATTAGTTTTAAAATAGAGCTTGTTGTAAACATACAAAGATTTTAGCGCATGTAGTTTTAATCGAAGAAACCAATGTATGACAAAATTTGGTTTATTTGTAAGACAGGGCTCTGCTATGTCAGGTGAATGAACTCAATAGCCAAATTAATGTATTTCTTTGATACAAGTCAGGAGTTTTAAGTCCATTGCCTTAACTAGTTTATTTACACCATATAAGTAGGAAAATCTGGGTGAGATCCGCGAGCTCAACTAGTGTATTTGTTTCATACAAGTCAGGAGTTCTGAATAAGTCCATTGCCTTAACTAGTTTATTTACACCATATAAGTAGGAAAATCTGGATGAGATCCTTGAACTTAATTTCTGTGATAGAAATCAGGAGTTTTTAGAAGATTTGGATGAGATTCAGAGGCTCAAGTGGTTTACTTCCACGATAAACAACAAGGTTGAACACGTCATGGTTTACTTCCACGATAAACAACAAGGTTGAACACTCATGGTTTACTTCCACGATAAACAATAAGGTTGAACACTTCATGAACAGAATTATGACAAATGTTTAAAGTGTTTTTGAATTTGATGTTTAAAAATAATTTAATAGTATGATATTTAGTCAAAATTTCGATGATAAATAATCCGTGCTTACCGATGATGTAGATATAATTATAGATATGTGGTTAATGAATCAATACAGTATGCTATCTGCACACACCCGTTTCTAATTGTGAACTGATAGACCAGAGGGTAGGCAGCTAGTCAACAGAACTCACTGTCAAATTTTGGGCTACTTTTTTTCTGACCGAATAGTGATTTTGACTACTAATTTATAGTGCGCCTGCGATCCCAAAGTGTGAAGTGCATTTTTGAAGGAACGGGACACAAATCACAAACCAATATATTTCCGGCCGTAAACTCTAACTCTAGCCACGGCTGGTTCTGCGCGCCTTGAGACAATGTAGATTACCTTTACTTTGTTCACGATTTTTTATATTTCTATAAATGAGATATTTATATCAGTCTAACTATGAAATAATGAAGTCATTTTATTTCCTTTCACCCAAGTCAATAGGTCAGAAACTGAACCAATGATATGGCTTTTATTCATTAATGTTTTACCCTACAACCATGCACATGCTAGAATTATTAAGGAAGTGGTTTGCCTTGCCCCCGTTTCAAGATTTCCGCAAGCCAAGTTTTAAAATCTGCTATGTCATCTCTTCAGAAACTAAAGTTTTATAAACGCCTTCATATGCATTAGCCTTGATTTAAAATGCAGTAAACTCATCAGGGGGTTATTTTAAAATACGACCCTCGATAAGATAGTAATTATGTTGTTGCAGTTCAAGAATATTAAGTTGTTTACCATAAAGAGTATAGTTGTTTTCATTTTCAAAGGAATGCCATATTCCATCATATATTCAAAATGAAGCAGAAGTTATTTGAACATATATGAAATATCTAACATGCAAAGTATTTTTATTAGCAGCTACTGTAAACGGAATTTACAATTTTATGACTAGTTTCGTTTGTTTGTTAAAAGGTATTTGTCAAGCTTTACAGTGGCTATCCGAGCTTTGTCCGTCGCAGGGATCAAACCCTGAATTTTAACATTACATGCTGAGCCAATGGGGGGGGGGGTTATGGACTAGTTTAAAAGTTCAAATGTAATAAATAACCAGATTGAAAACATAGTATACCTACAGAAAATAATGATTTTCCACTTTTATAAATTTGTATCTTGGATATGACATGTTCATTATAAGAAAACCAGTCAAGAGCTTCGAGAACAGACAAACAAAACAATCCAACGAACACAGTTCCCTCTGCCTATTGATTCGAAGTGAAACGTATAAGAGTAACCGAAACTGTTATTATCACTATGATGTCTACAGCTTATAATTCATAGCTATGAAGTCTATAACTTATAGTTTTGAGGTCTGTTATAACTTATAGTAATGATAGTGAAAACCCAAAGTAAATGGAACAAACTATCAGAAGGCTTGCAATTAGTGAGTAGTTGCGACACATTTATGTGCCCTCTTCAACCTCACGTTTTCTAGCAGGAAAACTGGCCAACAACTGACCCGGAACTTTGAGATCCATTAATTATATAACTTGTCACTATGAGATGCATAAGGTATATAACTTGTCACTATGATAGTGACAAGTTATATACCTTATAAATCTCATAGTGATAACTTATATACCTTATGGATCCCATAGTGACAAGTTATATACCTAATGGATCTCATAGTGACATGTTATATACTTAATGGATCATCTCATAGTGACAAGTTATATACCTTATAGATCTCACCATAAGGTATATAACTTGTCATTATGAGATCTATAAGGTATATAACTTGTCACTATGAGATCCATTAGGTATATAACATGTCACTATGAGATCCATTAGGTATATAACTTGTCACTATGAGATCTATAAGGTATATAACTTGTCACTATGAGATCTATAAGGTATATAACTTGTCACTATGAGATCTATAAGGTATATAACTTGTCACTATGAGATCTATAGGGTATATAACTTGTGACTATGAGATCTATAAGGTATATAACTTGTCACTATGAGATCCATTAGGTATATAACATGTCACTATGAGATCCATTAGGTATATAACTTGTCACTATGAGATCTATAAGGTATATAACTTGTCACTATGAGATCTATAAGGTATATAACTTGTCACTATGAGATCTATAAGGTATATAACTTGTCACTATTGGGATCCATAAGGTATATAACTTGTCACTATGAGATCCATTAGGTATGTAACTTGTCACTATGAGATCTATAAAGTATATAACTTGTCACTATGAGATCTATAAGGTATATAACATGTCACTATGAGATCTATAAGGTATATAATTTGTCACTATGAGATCTATAACGTATATAACTTGTCACTATGAGATCTATAAGGTATATAATTTGTCACTATGAGATCTATAACGTATATAACTTGTCACTATGAGATCTATA
>NW_013665691.1:299731-305839 GCF_000517525.1 Limulus polyphemus
AGGTATATAACATGTCACTATGAGATCTATAAGGTATATAACTTGTCACTATGAGATCCATAAGGTATATAACATGTCACTATGGGATCCATAGGGTATATAACTTGTCACTATGAGATCTATAAGGTATATAACTTGTCACTATGAGATCTATAATATACAAACTGATAATATGATAGGTTTCATTTCAAACAAATGTAATATATGCTTGTGGATCTGTGTACTATCCATCTCGTCATACATATAATAAACCAGGCTCTTTCAAGGCCTGTATTATTAATCAGAACAGGTATAAATAATGGTTGATTGTATGTAATAATTCAACGCCATCTACTTAACGTTGCTTAAAATATCCTAAAAATTTTGCATCTCTTAGTCTGTAAAGATTTCTTTTGAATGAAGGTTTTCCACAATTTATCTATGATAATGGAATAGCAAATAATAATGAACAAAAGTAAATGTATTAAATATTTCAAACTAATTGTTATATACAAACTCAGAGTAAAAAAAAAAAGAGTCAAATCGTGTTTTTAATGAAATGTTGTTTTCTTTAAATTTATAAAATATTAACTTATTATTTTCATAGTTAAATAGTACTATGACTAACACCAAAGTTAAAATGTTATCTACACTGTTATGGAATTTTCGTGGTTCACGTAAGCGTAAAAAACCTAATCACTTAATTAAGACACTTGTTAAGGATATCATGTTTTCTTCGAGGCAAAACAGTTGTTGATTTTATAAACTATACATATATGTTCTTAAGAACACTTAGAGAACAATTACACTTGAATAGTGATGATTGAGATGCACTTGGTGTTCGTCGCAGTTTTCAACCTTATTTGACGTTATGTTCGTTCTCGTTCAAAACATTTTTTCTAATGTTCCGCCAAATCCCTACGGATTTTCAACCTTATTACAATTGTATGCTTTTGCGCGTTTACTGCAAATTTGTATCCGACTGAACATTTATGTTCATGTTTAATTGAAGATTAAACTAACCTTTTAATTCACTTTGACGATGTGTTCGTGTCTATTCATAGGGGATTTTTAGTTCACTTTGACGCCGTATTTATGCCTGTTCATAGTAGTTTTGAATTCGTAAGTTTAGGAAAGTAAAGTCAGTTTTATAGTTCTTGAAATGTACTCGGATGGATCTCCAAGTTAACATATAGGAAGAACAAAGCTTTTATAATAGTTTTGTAATAATATATTAAACATACGTTAAACTGAAATCAAAATATGTTTTAATGGAACTGATTTCCAGTACCATTCCAATACAATAGTACACGACAATGAGGTTTCGACAGAAAGATACATTTTTCTATGTTTATCATCAAAGGTCCAACTTCGGAACTTTTCTTCGGTTAGGTTTCTGTATTGCGTTTCAGAATGAAACCGCCGTGCTCGCGAACCAAATAAATTATTTCCTTGGAAAATTGTTTCAGATAAAAATAGATGTTCAAACGTATGAGTAATACTTATTTAAAGCTGAATAGATATTTTTCAAAAGAACTTTTAAGCATCTATCTCCGATAATTTGGTTTATTCTTACCACCTATTCTTTTGGTGGTATAGTTAAATTAAAACTCGTTTTACTTCTGCATTAAAACGAACAAACAAACCGTAAACTACTTATCATCTACCGAATCAAGTATTTGTAGCCTCAAGTATCAGAAGAAAAACCTGATTGTTTGGACTGTTTGCAAGGGTAAAAGTGGAAGAGTCAACAATGTAGAGACTTATTAAATCGGGCTATGAGTGGCCTAGTGACTAGCATGCCGGGCTGTGGATCCATTGTCCATAGTTGTCCAGAGTATAACAATTCGATTATAGCAGCCCAAGAGATGACTGTGGGTTCTGGTGATGGGTTGTCATCCCTTTAGTAATCAGTTAAAAAGATAATATTTGTGTTTATATCCGAAACAATTAGCCTGTTAAACCAAAGACTTAGAATTTATCAAATCTAAAGCATATTTTTGTAGGGTACAAATAGTAGAAAATACACAGTACTTATTTTGTAGATTCATAAGTCTAACAGAACAACTATTTAGACTGGTTAGTGAAAACGGGCAATGACTAGCAAATCGAGTGACCTCGCTAGATTCTTAGACTAATTTATTGATTAACTTGTTGTCTGTACTTGTTTTTATTAAATAGGTAAATAATAGGCTATATACGCTCTCTCCACCAGGAGGAATCGAGCCCCGGATTCTAGTATTGTAAGTCCGTAAACTTACCGCTGTAACGAATTTATTATTATGTATTTATTTCTAATATGAACGTTGTTTGGATTGAATTTGTATTTAGAAGTAGGCGTGACTTGTATTATCAGATATGTTTTGCGTATAACGAATTTTGTTGTATATTCATTTTGATGTCAACGTTTGTTTCGAATAAGTTTATATTTGAAAGCGTGTCTAGCTTACCGTGTTAGTTACACATGGCGAAACTCCCGCCAATTCTTCAAGATTGTAGAATATTCGTGAACACAGAAATCAACAATATATCCACTTTCGTAACAGGTTAAATACAGTTCCGAAGTTCCGAGAAAATGTGTCTCGCCTATAAAAACAACAAAGGCGACGCGCCAAAAAACAACAGAGAAGAGAAAAGTCTACTAGGAAACTTTTATAACCGTGTAAGCTATAAAAAAGATGTGAATCAATCTTGTTGGCAGATAGCGTAAATGAAATAAAATATCGGCATATTTCTAAACACTAAATCCAGGGTACATTTCAACTATTAAGATTTAAATTACTTAACTCGGCTGTGGATTATTTCAAATTATCAATACGTAACACCGCTGACACACCAGAGGATTACTGAGTAAGAGAGACAATATAAGAAACTTAGAAGCTGTTTCACAAAGCTAACACTAATTGGTAAGATGTATTAATATTTATAAACAGCAGCTAAATGTCAGAATTCAATTGCTTCTTTCCGGAATTTTTCCCTGTTTTTAAAAGACTATTGAAATTAAACTTATCCCACACCAAAATAACACGCAATTGTAAAGTAATTTCTAAGAAATATCTTTGTAGTTAAGCACAAAGATACACAATGGGCTATCTGTGCTCTGCCTACCACGGGTATTGAAACCTAGTTTCAGGCGTTGTAAGTTCACAGACATACCGCTGTATTACTGGAGGCTTCTAAGAAATCCAGAAGCCAAATGGATCCTTTAAATCAACCTTTAGAAAACGCTTGAATTGTGATTTATATTCTTTTTTAATCCTAAAATCGCCAGTCTATTGTAAAGAGATTCCATGTTTTTGGTGGCAACTTTGAACAAGAGTAAATTCTCTTCACCAATTTCTTATATAAAATCTTGCATAAACATAGAGTGTGATCACTTCTTCCTAAAACGCAATGAAACTTCCAAAATGTTGTTTCGGTGTTGATGCAAAGTCTTTCCAAAGTTATGTTACCTTTGTTCAAGATCATTCCTTTTTTTACCTTCCTTTCCACTCTAAGAATGGTTTGTATTATGTTCATGACATCTGGGACACTTTTAACGCTTAGTAGAAACAACGATAAATATTCTACAACTATTTCTTCTGATTTTTGTTGGTTGAGGTTTGATCAATCAATGAACGATCTAATACAATGAGAGAGATTGCAATAAGAAGAACAAAGTATATTTATTTTGCTATTCTTTCTACTTCGCAGTTTTCTCGTCCGCTTGTGATTTGATTATAACGTTTTTCTACGATCTTTGTTTCTGACTGTTTACTTCAACAAAAAAATCCACCATGACTGGATCTCCAACGTCTGTATTTCATACAAAAATCACACATTTCACCCTTGTACTTGCAACTGAGAATAGGGTAAACGTGTCTTTCAGACGTCTTCTATTTAACATTGAAAACATATCTTCTATAGGTAAATTACATGTAAATTCACAGAAATCTTGACTCTGCAAGACGTTAACCATTTTTTGAGCAGAACAAAAGGGTAAATAAAAGTTGCATTATTCGAAAGATCTAACACAAAATTATCGTTCAAAGGTAATTTTAGTGCTTTTTTACGAGTTGCCAGATATTGTTACGACCCAAACAGCTACTAATTTCTGTACAATCGACTCCAGATTTTAGGTTAAAAACTTCATATTCTATTTCTATTATTACTCTAAAACAAATACACCAACTTTTAATAGATTATGCTTACATAATCCCATATATTTGTAAAACATAGAAAGCCAAACAATAGCACGTTCTATTGCCATAATACATAAAGAAGAACAAACTAAACTTATCATTCGATCTACGACAGCTGGTTGCTTATAAAAATAATAGTGAAATTAATCAATGTGTTTTAAGACTGTATGCTTACATGAATATCATTGGGTTCGAAGCTAACATAATTTACCGCGGTTATATTGGGATGAGAGGTTTCAGAACTAATCAAAGTAAGCCATGTTCATGTGGGTATAAATTGTTCGTTTGTTTGTTTCAAACATTCGCGCAAAGGTACAAGGACTGTTTACGCTAGTCAACAGCAACAACCGTTGCCAACTTTTAGGTTTCTGTAATCGAAAAGTAATATTTGCTCATTACTCTTATAACGCACATCCGATGTCCAAAGTACGAAGCGCGTTTCTGTAGCAACGGGATTTGAGGATTTCACAGAGCCGAGCCAAGTGATGGCGTGGTCATATATAGTTAATCATCGTCTACATATTGACGAGTCTACGAGTGAGGAACTCTAAACTAACTTATCGATTTCACAAAACACTAGATCGATGAGTAATCGATTTAAAATGGCCAGAGAATGTAGTCGTGGTAATAATGTTTACCAGCTTTATGCTTGTCACTTCTCACGTAGGCCTATAAACCCAGCTTTATACTTGTCACTTCTCACGTAGGTCTATAAACCCAGCTTTATACTTGTCACTTCTCACGTAGGTCTATAAACCCGGCTTTATACTTGTCACTTCTCACGTAGGCCTATAAACTATTTTGGCCTATTTTGATATAAAAATGTGCATGTTAAAGATAAACTTTGCAAATTTCTAAATATTTGTATGTAGCGATATTTAAGGTTTAATATGGAGCAGTATTATCCAAATAGATTATCGTTGGGTTTTTTCATGTTTTATATTAACTTTATCAACTGTTCCGACTCAACCAGCGTAACTTAATATATTATACATATGAGTTTACCACTCATTTTATTTAATTAATTATATATATATTGTTGCGTCAGCGAGGTCACGTGATTAGTATCACGCCACGTCTTTCTCGAACCTTCGTGAATTATCGGGAGACTACTAGATTGGGGGTAGGCTGGTATATATATAAGATGGTCACAACGTGACGGAACAATGAGTAATTGAACTGCAGTCTGAGAATGTGTGAGGCAATGAGTAATTGAATGTATGCGGACAAAATATTGTTGGTCACGTGAGACGGGAATTATAGCGTTGTTATAGAGCGACTGTTGAAATTAAGTGTATCGTAAAGTTGTATTCGGAAAGAACAAACCAGTTTTATTTAAGAAAGGACTTGTGTCGGTAAAGTTTCGTCGGAACGAATTTACGGAAAATTAATTAACAAACGGAGACGTAACAATATATATATATATGTGTGTTACAGTGAAATAATTTATCATCCAGCTTCAAAAACAAAAGTGTATTTTGATTTTACCATCTTACGAGTACACTGTAATAAAATAGAATAATTAAATCTCACTGGCCTAGAAGAAAAACAAACAATTATCTTCATGGAGCAAAAACAAGTTGGTCTTTCTAAAGTCAGCAACGGTTACATTGTAATTACCTTTACAACGTTTTATGATTTCGTTATAAGCTTGTGTATACAATCTATCTAAAATTCAAAGGCATCCAGTCATGCTATTTAAAATGTCTAGTCAGAAAATATAATGTTACGACAGCGGAAATCACGTGACGCTGGAAGCATGCGCGCTGGAGTTTCTAGAAGGATCATGATTGTTCCTGGCAACTCTAGTATTTTCTAGGCGCCCTCTATTTTAGTATATAAGCCCGGCAAATAAAGCAGAGATAATAATGGCAGATAGATGGAGATAGATAATTGAGTCAAGTGAGTGGTAGTGACCGTAAGTAAAGTGCGTGAATCGTTGTAAATT
>NW_013665691.1:306717-308256 GCF_000517525.1 Limulus polyphemus
GTCTGGTATATATAAGATGGTCACAACGACACGGGACAGTGTGTAGGTAGTGAGCAATTGACAACAGTGTAATGAGTAATTGAACGTATGCAGACAAAATATTGTTGGCCACGTGAGACGTGAATTATGGTGTTTGTTATAGAGCGACTGTTGAAATTAAGTGTATCGTAAAGTTATATTCAGAAAGAATAAACCAGTTTTATTTAAGAAAGGATTTGTGTCGCTAAAGTTTCGCCGGAACGAATTTACGGAAAATTAATTAACCAACGAACAGTTTTAAGTGAAGTTTATATTACGCGAATTTTCAGGGGAAAAAAGGAGGTTAAAAATGTAAACAATGTTAATGAAAATGGAAAGCTAACGTTACTGTAATGCAGTTAATTTTGTAAACAAGAAAAACGGATAGCAATATTCTGTATGGCTATGACGATTTTCTGGTAAACAATCCCATTATATTAAGTTCTTGAATACACCTTTCTGTCATATTAAGAGCTTTTTCAATATTCCAATAAGTTGTGTATTCTTTAGGTATATCATACCATGGTATTTGGTACTTTTTGAATACACAATTCTATTATACAAAGAAGTTTTCCATGACACTATTCCATAGTGGGCACTTTCTCAATACAACCTTTTATAACAATGAATATCCCTTCTTTATACCATTTCATCATATTTATAGTCTCTTTAACACACCATTCTGTGATATAGAGTCTTCTACAGTACATCATTTTATCATAATGAGTATCCTTTCAATACACTACTAACATGCTCCAAGAAAATGCGCTGATTATTGTTAATTATAAAATCTGTGTGTTAACATATTATATTGTTGCGTCAGCGAGGTCACGTGACAAGTATCACGCCACTCCTTCTCGAACCTTCATGAATTATCGGGAGACTACTAGATTGGGGGTAGGCTGGTATATATAAGACGCTCACAACGTGACGCAAGGAGGTAATGAGTAATTGAATGTATGCGGATAAAATATTGTTGGCCACTTGAGACGTGAGTTATAGCGTTGTTATAGAGCGACTGTTGAAATTAAGTGTATCGTAAAGTTGTATTTGGAAATAATAAACAAGTTTTATTTAAGAACAAGTTTTATTTATTGTGTCGCTAAAGTTTCGTCGGAACGAATTTACGGAAAATTAACTAACGAACAGAGACGTAACAATATGTTGTAAATTACGAATTAATTACACAGGCCTACAAATTTACAGTTCATAAAAGTTGTTTTGGTTTTAATAACGGATTTTCCATAATTCAGCTATGCAGATTTTGAAAATAATATTCAATTATTTCTATCACATAAGGTTTTTTTACAAATCGGGAAGATAAAAAACTCTTACTTAGAACAAATTATTATTTTGTTTACCACAATGAACATTTTTATTATTATGTTTGTCAACAAAAATATAAACAAACGAATATGTATCCTCATTCATCCTGATTTTTTTGTGTGAAATCTACATCTTTTAGTCTCAAAACTATGTGTTGTGGTTTTTCTTTTATGTATTGTGTTATGACGTTTTGTG
>NW_013665691.1:309234-316898 GCF_000517525.1 Limulus polyphemus
CGTATGCCGTCTCCAGCCATTATTAGTCTCAAAGTGGGTTCCTCGTCACCGAATTTGAATACTTTTATTCTATGTGATCCTGATGCTTATTTGTTGTTTACTTTGTAGAAGTAGGAGGTAATCCAGTGAAGCCACACACTCCCTTCTACCTTCTTACTTTCTCAGTCACACGATAACGCACATTCTCTACTACTCCCTTATCTTTTCGGTCACACGATAACAACTATTACCTCTTGTCTTCCCATTTTTTCAGTCACACGATAACACCTACTCCCTACTACCCCCTTAATTTCTTAGTTACAATATAACACTGTTTCCTACAACCTACTTATTTTTCTCAGTCACAGTATCATCCTATACTTTGGTAATTTAGTATTGTGCATAACAATTAGAAGTGTATGGTCCAAAAATAAACATATGTATATATGTAGAGGAAAACTGGTCATTAAATAACGGTTAAAAATGAGAAACAAAAGATAAGAAAAACTTTTATTATACGTACTATTTAGGACGTATATTAGTTTTCTCATTATAATGTTCAAAACTAAACTTTACGACAATGGAGCCTATTTGTTGATGAGGTTATGAAACAGGTAGATTACTAAGCCACCATTTACCAGTCATTACTTTATTTGGAACATGAAACAGCTAACCATGTTCTATGTATGAACGTAAAACTTGTAGAGAAGGCCCTGCCAGGTATTAAAATAATCGATATACAACATCTGTTCGCTTAGACCAAGTGGTGAGCGTGCCGAAAAGCACGTGATGCACATGAACTACAAGCTATAGTGTGGATGTGCAAATATCTCACCATGATATAAAGTAATACATGGTATTTTGTATGCAGCTATAAATTCTATTTTTTTTCAGTCACAAACAAATTTCACGATTATGATAAATGATTACAGCAATACTTCTACAAAGGATTGAGTATGTTATTACAATTTTGAACATGCAAATCAGCAGGTTACGTGACAACCACAGCCATTATAAAGTCGCGATGGAACGACATGTATCAGAACTACATTTTGAAATTGTTTGGCCTTACATAAGTAGTTTCTTGTTAATGAAAAAAATAATCGCTTTTAGAATGGATATTCAAATACTCATTTCGGATGCAAAATATTCATACATTCAGATCATACAGATAGATGCAGATCGGAGGTTTAGAATTTACAATAGAATATCAATATCAAGAATACAATAGAATATTAGAATATCCTTTGTGCTTAAATCCATTAGAAAACAAAGGAATACGGATCAACTTGGTGCATCAAGACCATCCAGAAAGAGACCTGCAACAAGTTATACTTGAGTCGTGGTAAAAAAATGTAGAATCTTGTAACAGGTATGAATCCACGGGCAGAAAGGCCAGTGACAAAAGATGTTCATGTGACCAAGACAACAGTATTAAATACAATCAAGAAGAATCTCTGTCTGGAAAAGTGAAACAAGTCACTTGTGCAAGCTGTTTCCATGATGTATCCGTTCAACTGTCATAGACTTGATGAAAGTGAAAATAAAACGAGCATTCAAGTAATTTCAAACAAAGACATATGGATCAAGTCACCAAATTCAGCGTCTATGGATTTCTGTGGGGTCGGACTGTTGAAATGGGCGCTGGAAAAACCGTGGTCCTCGTACACAGATTATCTATGGAGAACATGAAGTGAGAGTTGTGTGCTTTTGACAGGACAGATGAAGCGTTTTGCAATGGAAACAGCGATGCATGTCTATTGTCAAGATGCATAACCATCAGACAGTGCTCGACCGGACGCGTCATCATGGACAGCAACGACTTGATAAGGCTTCAAAGTTGTTTTGATATAACATACTCAACCTCTGTGTGTTAAAATAGTCTAAAATAACCTAACTCTATACATTTTTTAAACAGTTCACTACGTACACAACGTCTGATTTTTGATACAATGAATAGAAGGCAAAGCCTATTGTTCCAAGACATGCAGCCCCAAGAATGGTCACCAGAGGAAGGATCTGTTATAAGAAATAAAAACATATTCATTTTAGTTTCTTATGATCAAATTTTGATTTTTAATTATTGAAAAAGTTTCAAAAAGCGTAAAACTAGTAAACTATACAAGAATTACATTATTCAAGTTTACTATTTGAATAAAATATAATCCATGTTCAAAAACTGGTTGTTTTGTTTGTTTGTAGTTAAGCACAAAGCTATACAATGAGCTTTCTGTGCTGTGCTTACTACGGGTATCGAAACCCGATTTTTAGAGCGATAAGCTTTTAGAGTTTCCGTGTGTTATTGAGACGAGGGGGGCATTTAAGAACGAAACTCCGTTGAGAAAAAACAAACTAGCAGTTTCTTAGTATTTTATCCCCCAATGACACACGGTTAGTATAAAGGCTTGTTACTCTTAAAACCTGATACTTATGATGAGCACAACACAGATTGTTTAGCTTTGTGCCTAATGACAAATAAACAAGAAAAACTCTTAAGGAAAATCATGCAATAGTTTAATTCTTAGTCATTGTTTGTAAAATTTCAGCATAAGGGTACATTAATTCGTGAGAAATAGCTTAGCTTATCATTGGTCATGTCAAAATGCAGTGCAGGGGACAACATGATTAAGTATGCAACGCAATTACAAACGTATTATGTTGGTCCTTTGTTTTCACAATAATACCGCCAAGAAATTAATCTTCTATTATGTTTATGTTTGGTTGCTGTTTAGTAAAAAGCTACACAATAGGCTATCTGTGTTTAGTATCGAACCCAAATTGTTAGTGCTTTAAGACCTTAGACTTGCCGATGACTTATCGGGGTCTTCTGTTATTGAGGAAAGTTCTTATTTGTGCTTCATATGTTATTAAATACTAGAAAAACTAATAAAAACGTTTTCACCAAATTGCAAAATTCTTAACTAACAATTATCTACTATCAGGTAGCGCCAGATTCAACATACAAAGATCTAGTTTCATAGAGATACTTAAACCGCGAGTTCGTTAGGAACAATGCCCATCATTAAAAATACCTTTCAAGGTTGAGTTAATGTCGATCCAATCTTCCTTTTCTTAAATTTTTCTTAGTTGAACGAATGAACCTTACTGATTAATAAATAAAATTTGGAGTGATTAAAGTTTTTCATTTATCATTTATTTTCCAAACATTATTTAGAAAATAGTGGTTATATGTTTTGAAACTAAACTGTATTTGTTACCATTAAAACAAGAACAATACATCAACTCTATGTGGCAGTGTTTAGTCTAGGCTGTAGTTCCCCTACCCCTCTAATGTGACAAACTAGCTTTACAAGGCTTCTTTCATTATACTGAAAATTGGTTGTTTGTTTGTAAGTAAGCACAAAGCTACATAATGGGCCACCTGTGCTCTGCCCACCTCGGGTATCGAAAACCGGATTCGAGCGTTGTAAGTCTGCAGACATCCCGCTGTGCCACTGGGAGGGGGGGCTATACTGAAAATAACCTGCTCTTATCATGTACTGTAACATACAATAGTTGTTATCTCATTTCCATGGTTACAATTTATAAATTCCTCTATGAACGTGTACATTAGATAAAGACATTACACGTGCTGTCTGTGACAAGAGTTTTTTTTACAGATAACGCAAAGCAATAACTGTTTTTATTTTTCTCAACTTCGTTAAATGTGTTAAGCGTAAAAGTTAAAAATTAATTTGTCTGTAATACTTCCCTTTATAAAATGAGAAATTATTATATATTTACTTTTCGTTGCTGCTAAATAGATTTCGTTCTAATGAAACGTTTTTACACGAAACTAATATATTTCCTGATAAGGCGTAAACAAAACATACTGTTCTGTAAACAAAGAGATCCTGTAAGGTGTTTACTTTACACATAATTGGGAACCAACTACAGCCTTAAGGCACAAAATATAGTTTTCTTCACCATACAGTGCTCTTTAATTCTGTTTAGTGACGTGTAAAATCGGTGATTTATATCAGTATATCATAAAAGGTATTATATTCCATTATTTGGGGCTTTAACAAAAATAAGACTACTGAAATGTCAGAAATAATACTGCTATATCATATAATGTAAACATGAGGCCAAATCCGAGTATAACTAAGCCATCGAAGTTTGAGGTATTATGTATCCGCTGCCCAACTTTCATTATTCTACATCAACTATTTACTGAAATATGATGCAACGCAGTATATACGCCACGACAAAAGTGGCGTAATTTTCAGTCGGTAGTATATTATAATTGGATTTATGCCGTAAGCATTTTATGGTTCCACTCCTAAAAGATGACAGAAAATGCAATTATCAATATATATGGCACCGCCTAAAACTGTGATAAAATGGAATTTATAACACTAGAGCTAATGTTTCTCCATACCATATATATCAGTTTAGCACTGAGCTCTCCGCGAGTGTCGGCCTAACGTATATTTTTATATATCTTGAACTACATACTGATGTACAGACGCAATGGAAATCCAGTACCATATTTAAGAGACCGCATGACAGGAATATTTTATTCTCACGCTGAATAACACAAGTAAACAGTTTGCTCTTGATGAAGAAGGATCTACTTTTCGAAAGCGCTCGAGTTATAGGGTTTCGTATTTCTGTCTTTAACTGCATTTATTAACGTGCATGTTTTTCTAACATTAATATGACGAATAATAAATGCATCAGCTATATGATTTAAATGTAATAGTGAACCGTTACTGCTCTGCAGTAAAAAAAAAAACGGCAAGATATTTTTCAGGAACTTAGAAGAAAGTTTCGTATTTTAAAGGAAAATATTTAAAAGAGCTTTATTAATAAATGAGAACATTTTCTACAATATTATAGAAATTTATTGAAACAATCCGTATTTTAATAAGATTCCTTAGATTGTTTTTCGATAAGAAAAAGTGTCTGGAAATGTGCTGCCAGTATCTTTTTTTGTACGGTGCATATACTAGAAATTTATTGAAACAATCCATATTTTAATAAGATTCCTTAGATTGTTTTTCGATAAGAAAAAGTGTCTGGAATAGTGCTGCCAGTATCTTTTTTTGTACGGTGCATATACTAAAAATTTATTGAAACAATCCATATTTTCATAAGATTCCTTAGATTGTTTTTCGATAAGGCTTTATAAAAAGTGTCTGGAAATGTGCTGCCAGTATCTTTTTTTTTGTACGGTGCATATACAAGATGTTTGCAATATAATTTTGTTTATATATGGGTTCCCGAAGCCTGTATATGATTTAAAAAGACAGTTTAGACTAGAAGCCACCGATGTATACAATTATAGTAACAAGAAATATGTAAGCACAAGAGCTAATGCTGAGTTAACACGGCTTAATGCCCCTCAGTGAACTGTGGCTGTTTCTATTTGTAGAGCAGGGATATTGGACACGTCAATCAAGACTTTCGCTCGAAGTTCATATGTTTGTAAGTAGCTACATATTTTATATACACGGTTTGGCATAATTACCGCCATTATCAATTTTTACTCTAGATTTAGTACTACCCGAGACCATAATCCCAGGAATTGACGTCATGAAAAGGCTAGATGGCTGCATTCGAGACCAGAGATTTTTGAATCATGAAATTATTTTTGAAATCAGCTGAAGAATAGCGAATGTTTAGAGTTATTTGATATTTTACTATAAAACTTAATTAGCTCCATTACTGTAATGTTCTATATGGTAACTGGAAATCGTCTGCTATTTTGTTTTAGGATTTTCTCGAGAGGGGAGGAAAACACACCGAAATAGATAACATTTCCATTTTTTACGTAGTTTTGGCTTTGAATTTAAAGATGCAAGTACTTAATTAGTTAAATGAATCAGTTACTACCTTGAAAAAACAGAGTATGCAATGAGCATCCAATGAGGTAATTAGGGACTTAATAACAAAAAAAAAAAGAAAATAAAGGAGGAAGGGGAACATTATTTAACATTGTTGTTTATATAGTTTTTGCTCCCTTAACGAGTATCATTAGGTATTATTAAATATATAGGAGCATATATCATGTTCAGAAAACGTAGGAATATCAGCTGGGATTAGTTTCAGCCCAATAACTATAGGTGTACAAAACAATATGTGTGTGTACAAGAATGGCTAAATAATACGAATTACATGAGTCACAATTAAGAATAAATCATTACTCAAACATTCTTATGACCTGAACAAATAGCTATTTACCTATCGTCCAAGTTTACTGTTAGATACCAGAACTTTTCTACCTGAGTTTTTTCGTCTTGTTTGGATGTGCTTCCTCTATTCTAAAAGTGACATCAATGAAAGAGCTATCCGCCTTCGATTATCATCTCCAACACTGCAATAAGTTTGTTATCGTGGCTGATTTGTGTCTTTATTAAGAACTTTGAATATTCTAGCCAGTTTTTAGTCATATTTTACGGAAATAATTAGAAAAACTATTTCTTAGAAGTGAGCTGGTATCTATCGTTTTAAGCTTCTGGTCAGTGACATTTCTATCCTGTATGGTCCTATCCCTTTGACTTTAATATGAACCTTAGTTTAGATAGAGACCGACTGACCTGCATGCACTGATGTTATGCGGTGAGACAGTATTGAGTATATATATATACATTTCTGAATTTGATAACTTAAGAATGACCAAACCTAATATTATAAATTTAGGCGCGATCATTCAACTGTTAAATTGAAGATCGACCTTCCATTTCAGATATAAATAATTCGTTTCTGTATTATGATATAATTTTCCAATGAATATCAATCAATAATCCTCTAAATTACAGATATAAAGTTAACTAAGACTAATTCTGTAAAGGCCCTTAAAACTCTGCGGTTATTCTGTTCGTACACAAGAGAGATTTCAGTAAGAAACCAGACATACTGACTACAACTCTAAAACTCTGCAGTTCATGTACTATAAGGTAGGCGATGAACCTTAGATGCAACTTTTGGTCAGAAACATCACAGTTTGTTTAGACCTTTGCCACTCCTTCACGTATATACCTTACAGTACCAACAACGCAGAGTTAACTAAACAGATATCGTAACGTAATAATCAGCATTTTGATTTCAACATTACTTTTGTTAATTTTGAAACCTTACAGTACCAACAACGCAGACTTAACTAAACAGATATCATAACGTAATAATCATCATTTTGATTTCAACATTACTTTTGTTAATTTTGAAACCTTACAGTACCAACAACGCAGACTAAACAGATATCATAACGTAATAATCATCATTTTGATTTCAACATTACTTTTGTTAATTTTGAAACCTTACAGTACCAACAACGCAGACTTCATAACGTAATAATCATCATTTTGATTTCAACATTACTTTTGTTAATTTTGAAACCTTACAGTACCAACAACGCAGACTTAACTAAACAGATATCATAACGTAATAATCAGCATTTTGATTTCAACACTACTTTTGTTAATTTTGAAAATACATTTATTCAGTAAAACGGTAAAAAAGTAAAAAGGCACTGTTCGCTGATCTTTACCTTCAAACACTTCCAATAAATCCGTTTTAGAAAGATGTTAAAAACAAAGCTGTACTGGAATACACAGGATGACATATGTCTTATCAAAAACAGAATTGTATGTCGTTAACCAATACAACTTATTTTATTTTTAATAGCCGTTACTGTCAATTTCTTTAATTTCAAATTCCAAATAATTAATTTGTTTGTTTGT
>NW_013665691.1:317419-323805 GCF_000517525.1 Limulus polyphemus
AAACCCGGATTCTAGCGGTGCAAGTCTGCAGACATTCCGCTGTGCTACTGGGGGGGGGGGATAATTGATTTCATAGACTTATAATTGTTGTTGTTCTAAAAACTAATATAAGTCAAGACTATAATGTTGAATAATTGTCATTAACTTCTGATCAAACAAGCTACCCACATAAAACTGAACTAAAAATTAATCCGATAAGTAAGGTAGCTAATTTCATACATCGGTCTAACCAGAAGAATGGTTTGTATTGGTTATAATTGACTGATTCATCAGTTGGGTATCCTTCGTTGTAAGTAATGTTTTCGATAGTAAGTCACGTAGTTATTAAGGTCGCCAATCCATAGCCATTACTGGAATCAGGCTTGTCGGAATAACAATGACATTTTGCTTACACTGTATTAGGGCTACATTAAATCTCACGTCTTACTGGTCACTGGGGAAGACATTATTCTAAAATTACCAAGCCGTGCTAGCAGAAGTGATGAACAACCGTTCTTTTGTCGTCTGTTAATTCAGTAGCTGATATTGGGTGTGCTTTCAGATGAAATGTTCTTGGCCAAGAGCTGAGCCACATATGAAGGCACTGAGCGATGAATCATACCACTAATCAATGCTCAATCTCCGCCTTTCCCCCCTTATCCTACTCTCTTTGCCTCATCTCAGTCAATAATTAATACGACCTAGTCACTGATAACTTAGCTACTATTATTGCGCGTGGGGCATTATAACATTCCACTTTCGTGCACGAAAAAAGTCACTGTAAAGTCAAGATGGAAACTCAAATACCAGAACTTCGTAAAGAAGAATTGCGAAATCGAAAATTAAAATGTGATTACATGAAAAATCTAACTCTTTTAATTTCCGAGTGGAATTCAGAAGTGAGGGGATCAGCCACGTCAATTACACAGGTCTGCGATAGTTTTATTGTCTTGAAATTTTTACATGTTTTACTATAATTACTGTACGCTGAATACGAAAATGATATCCATTTTTCTCCATCACGTACATATTTTTCACAAAACGTCATATGTACTTTTACATAAGTGAATCATTTTCATTTAAATCGGGTCACATTTTGTTATGCTCAAAATGTTGACAACCACTGGCTATAGATTTCTCTAGACCAATCGCGACGTGAGAGTCTTATCCATCATTCTAGAACCCACGAGAAACATACCGCTAGTATATAAACGGTTAACAGGCCGCATGACTTGTCATTTCTGGATAATATTTGTTTGTGCGTGCACTTTGACATTATTTTCTTATTTTCAATATTATTTATTCGTCACTATGGCAACAAGAGGTTGAGTAAATGACCCAAACATATTATGTTATATTTGTGGTAAATTTGTTGTAAATTTGATATAAGTAAGAGTGTTTTTTTTCATCCAGATTTGTAAAAAAAAAATCCTTACGTGATAGAAAAAAATAGATATTCTTTTCGAAGTCTGCGTAGCTGAATTATGAAAAATCCGTTAATAAAATCCAAACAACTTTTATGAAGTTTAAATTCGTAGGCCAGTGTTGTTTGTCATACTTTTATACATAAACCCTCATATCCAGATACACAAAAGTTGTTTCATAAACCCTCATATCCAGATACATAAAAGTTGTTTCATAAACCCTCATATCCAGATACACAAATGTTGATCCATAAACCCTCATATCCAGATACACAAAAGTTGATTCATAAAACCTCATATCCAGATACGCAAAAGTTATTTCATAAACCCTCATATCCAGATACATAAAAGCTATTTATATAAACCATCATATTCAGATAGGAAACATTTGTTAACATAAACCACCACCCTCAGCTACTTGAAAGTTGTATACGTAAACCTTTATTCCCAGCCACGTGAAAATTGTGTTTTTACATTTTCTTGATAAACATTGACGTAGTGTTTGTATTTACCCATTTGCAGTGAACCTCACAGTAAAAAGAAACAAATAAATAAAAAATAAAATAACATGAAGAAGAAAGTCAAATTAGAAAACTATTTCAACGCCCGTTTTTACACTTAATGATCATAAAGTAGTAAAATTAAATTGACATTTATAATCGTTGTCAAAATAAGGTAGAATCCTCTTGAAGAGGTTTTATTCAATAGTCAGCAAATAATTAGGATCTCAAAAGGGTCTGGCATGGTATGGTGGTTAGGGTGTTCTATTTGCAACCTGCGCTCGCGGGTTCTTACCTCATCACCGAATGTGCTCGACATCTCAGGCTTGGGGTGGTGTAACGTGATAGCCAATCCCACTATTCAATTAAAGCAGCTTAAGAGTTGAAAGTGGGTGATGTTGACTAGTTGTCTTCTCTAGTCTAACATTTCTAAATTAGGGACAGGTAGCTTAGATAATCCTCGAGTAGCTTTGCACAAAATTCAACAAACAAAGAATCCTAAAAATGTTTCAGTTGATACATACTTATTATCAAAATGCAGTGAAAAGTAAACTGTCGGTTCTTTGGGAATTATAACGCTAAAAACCGAAACTATATACGAAATATATTCGGGATTTGTCTCACTTCCATAAAATATTTGTGAAATATGAATGACATAATCAACAATTATTTCAACTTCAATGCAAAGGAGGCAAAAACAAATATAACAACATAGGTGAAAGTGGTAGAGCGTGTTGCATCATAATAGTTTGGTATCATGTTATCGAGGTTAGATTTATTACCTCAGGAAATTTCTTGAAAGCTTTGAACCCGAATCCAAACGACTTCATCTCGTGGTGGCTAATTCCCTGTGGCTTGTTGACAGATGAAGACATTTTTTTTTCTTTAGCTGAAAGAACAAACAAACAATAATTATAAATTTTACAAATTACAATGAAGAATATTTTATAAGAGTTACCTTGTAATTTGGTCACAAAATATATGATTTTTTTTGGGTAATTAAAAAATGTAACTATTATATTAACTGTAATTTTGTCCGCTAACAAAACGAGTTCGAATACACATTTTATTTACTAATACAATAAACTAATACACAGTTTTAAAAATGTTCTGCTAATCATTACTTTTATATATATATATATATTTTGTCAGATTTAGATGTTCTGAGATGGTATAACAAGTGACTGTAAAATCACCACTGACATGTGGGGCTTGACTATTTTTTCCTTTTTATTTTGGTTTAAGTACAAAGCTGTACGATTGGTTTTGTGCTGTGCCCGCCGTAGGTATGTAACCCTGAATCTTAGTTAATGTTATATACCGCAGAGCCTCAGGTGGACAAGCTTAACGACGTAAGTTTTTCGTACAGCCGTGACAACGATATGTGTGGCTTAACGATGTAGATTTGTAGGATGAGCGTAGCAATGATACATCAGGCTTAACGATGTAAATTTGTAGGATGCGCGTAGCAATGATACGTCAGGCTTAACGATGTAAGTTTTTCGTACAGCCGTGACAACGATATGTGTGGCTTAACGATGTAGATTTGTAGGATGAGCGTAGCAATGATACATCAGGCTTAACGATGTAAGTTTTTCGTACAGCCGTGACAACGATATGTGTGGTTTAACGATGTAAATTTGTAGGACGAGCTTGGCAATGATATGTGAGGCTTAACAATGTAGATTTTTTGGGGGGAATTTTGACGAATAGTTAATGTGCTACATATTGAAAACTATATGCTATTCTAAGAAAGTGGATCAGAGGAAACAAATCCTTCGATCTCCTTACCTTTTTATAATGTGTGTGTTTTTAAATATCTAATGACTCTCACACGAATGAACATGAAACTATCATATATATATATATATATATATACACAAAACGTATGTTTACGATTTACTGCTTTAAATTATTTGGCTTCGTAGCGATCTACTCGTTTTATTTTTATTTTTAGCCCAACTCCTGTGTTATTTACTTTTCGGCAGATCATAAAATATCAAAAGCTATATATCACACTAGGTTATGCTAGTGGTGGCCACATACCAAAGTCGAATTTGTTATTTTAGTCTTTAAGTTATTGGCAAGGTATTTATTCAGCTACTTTTATAGTGTAAAATACTTTCGAACTTACAGTTTGCCGACTTCCGCATACTGCATGAAAAACAGGCTAAAATGATCGTCATTTTAGTTTAAAGAAATTAAAGAATACTTACACAACCCAATATTAAGATAAAAAGTACCCAAGACGTAAGTTTCATAAAATACCTACGTAATATAAGCAGTTCTACTAAATAATTTAGAACGCAAGATCAATACTAAGATAAAGAAATAATCAAACTGAAGTTTCGTGAAATAGAAAAGCAATTAAATTCAACCCTAAAACTTAAAACTTTGTTTGTTCCAGATATTCGCTCAAAGCTACAAAACGACTATTAGCTCTAGCCATCCTTAGTTTTGAACTGATAGACAAGAGGAAAGGCAATTAGTCATTAGCATTCACTGCCAGCATTTAGTTCATTCTTATCAAATACTACAATCTATCTACTGCTCTAAAGTTCAAAATGAGTTTGGTGGCAACGGGACACGAACCAGAGACCTCCCAGATTTACAATCCGGTACGCTAACCACTTAACTCTGAGAGAACCACACATAAAAGTAATGCAAATAACCTAAATGTCACTAAATAACAACGTAAACAGCTTCAATTTTAAGACATAAAGTAAATCAAATTTAATATTCCAGATATAATTATGCACAAAAGCTCAATTTTCAGACAAATAAAATAACCAAAACTTAGGTTTCTAAACATAAGTATATAAAATAAGTAAATTCAGTACTTATATCTAGAGAAATAATCTAAACCGAAGTTTCTAAAAATAACTTTGTACACAAACCCAGTATTAAGACAAAGAAGAATTCAAAGTGAATATTTTAAAACTATATATGTACCCAAACTTAGTATTCATACATAGAAAATAAGTATCAACTGTTAAAAATAACATGCGCATAAAGTTAAAATTCAGTTGTAAAGAATCCAAACTTAATTTTCTAAAAATAATGTAAACTATCTACATGTGAAAAGCAACTACGGATTATAAAAACTAATTTACAATAACTACTGTTTATAAAATTAATTTAGATAACATGTACTATATATAACAATTACGATTTATAACGATTACATTCAAAAGAATTAATATCTATAGAGTTAGCTATTTATGACAACTACGGTTTATACCAACTAAGCTTATCACAATTCTTATAGTAACTACTACTTATATGCATTACGGTTTATAACAACTATTATTTATAACAACTAAGGTTTACAATACTTAAGATTTATAATAACTACAATTTGATAAATAGTAGTTTTATAAATCTTAGTTGTTGTAAACCTTAGTTGATATAAATAGTAGTTATAATTCTTAGTTGTTGTAAACCTTAGTTGATAAACAACTAAGATTTATAAAACTACTATTTATAACAACTAATGTTTACAATACTTAACATTTATAATAACTACAATTTATATCAACTAACGTTTATAACAACTAAGGTTTATAGCTACTATTTATATCAACTAAGGTTTACAACAACTAAAAATTATAACTATTATTTATATGAACTAAGGTTTACAACAACTAAGAATTATAACTATTATTTATATGAACTAAGGTTTACAACAACTAAGATTTATAAAACTACTATTTATATCAACTTAGGTTTACAACAACTAAGAATTATAACTATTATTTATATGAACTAAGGTTTACAACAACTAAGATTTATAAAAACTACTATTTATAACAACTAAGGGTTACAATACTTAAGATTTATAAAAGTACTATTTATATAAACTTAGGTTTACAACAACTAAGATTTATAAAAACTATTATTTATATCAACTAAGGTTTACAACAACTAAGATTTATAAAACTACTATTTATATCAACTAAGGCTTACAACAACTAAGATTTATAACTACTATTTATAACAACTACTATTTATATCAACTAACGTTTATAACAACTAAGGTTTATAACTACTATTTATATGAACTAGGATTTACAACAACTAAGAATTATAACTACTATTTATATGAACTAAGGTTTACAACAACTAAGATTTATAAAACTACTATTTATATCAACTAAGGTTTACAACAACTAAGGTTCATAAAAACTACTATTTATACCAACTAAAGTTTACAACAACTAAGATTTATAAAACTACTATTTATATGAACTAAGGTTTACAACAACTAAGATTTATAAAAACTACTATTTATACCAACTAAGGTTCATAACTACTATTTATATGAACTAAGGTTTACAACAACTAAGAATTATAACTACTATTTATATGAACTAAGGTTAACAACAACTAAGATTTATAAAACTACTATTTATAACAACTAAGGTTTACAACAACTAAGATTTATAAAAACTACTATTTATAACAACTAAGGGTTACAATACTT
>NW_013665691.1:324792-337969 GCF_000517525.1 Limulus polyphemus
TTATAAAACTACTATTTATATGAACTAAGGTTTACAACAACTAAGATTTATAAAACTACTATTTATATGAACTAAGGTTTACAACAACTAAGATTTATAAAACTACTATTTATATGAACTAAGGTTTACATCAACTAAGATTTATAAAAACTACTATTTATATCAACTAAGGTTTACAACAACTAAGATTTATAAAACTACTATTTATATCAACTTAGGTTTACAACAACTAAGATTTATAAAACTACTATTTATATGAACTAAGGTTTACAACAACTAAGATTTATAAAAACTACTATTTATACCAACTAAGGTTTATAACTACTATTTATATGAACTAAGGTTTACAACAACTAAGAATTATAACTACTATTTATATGAACTAAGGTTTACAACAACTAAGATTTATAAAAACTACTATTTATAACAACTACGGCTTACAACAACTAAGATTTATAAAAACTACTATTTATATCGACTAAGGTTACCACAACTAAGATTTATAATAACTACTATTTATAGCAACTACGGTTTACAACAACTACTAGTTATAACAAGTAAGGTTTACAACAACTAAGATTTATAATAGCTGCTACTTATAGCAACTACTATGTATAAAAACAACAACTATTTATTAAATCTATAGTATGTAACAACCACTTTGATAATAATTATTTTTTGTCACAACTGCTACTTATAGCAACTACTGTTTACAATAACTACTATTTATTAAATCTATAGTTTGTAACAACCACTTTTATAATAATTATGGTTTATCACAACTTCCATTTATAACTACTACGGTTTACAACAACTACTGTTTAGAAGAACTACTGATTAACAAAAGGTAAATACTTTGAAGATACTCATGTTTGTTGTTTGAAAATCATCTTTCCTGCAACAATAGTACGAACTTTCAATGTAAGTGTAATGATAAATGTGGAAAGCTTGAATCAGATTTTACGTAGGAAGTATATCATCTATAATTTTCTAGTAATAAGATGAAATCTGAATAACTAATTCTATGTTTCACATAGAGAATAAACTACGACCAACAGGAATAATCTTGTTGGTAAATTATCTTGTTGTTTTCTGTACGGTTTTAAACAGAACCTCCAATAAGGATTTCACAAAGTTGCAAAATCGCCTTTCGTTAGAATTCCCCCCCCCCCACACTGTGTTACGACTGTTATCTTGCCAGTTCCCTATCAGATTTGTTGTAGAATTACGCAACATTCAGTAAATCCTGTTCCTGATAAAAAATCTCAAACATACCTTTCCCCTGGCTGCTGATTACAAACCATCTAGCAGGAAAACGTTATATTATGAATACTAGTATTAACAACTTGAAGTGAGATATCCACCATCAAATACTTAGCCTTTTGCAGATTATGTAGATCACATCTGCATGTATTCACACAATTTGCAAGAGTTGAGACACAAAGCTTAAGTTGGGTTTAAAAGCGACGAACACCAGTCTTCTAGCTTTTGTATACTATTTGTTTGAGTATCATAGAGTTATGGAAAGGTCTGGACCAGGTCTGAGTGGGTTTTTATGTTGTAACTATTGTGTGTTTTATTATTATTTTTTTCAATTTGATTACTGGGCTACCGGTATTCTAAATATTAGTGTTCTGGTATGTATTTTATATTCGTTTATATCTGCTTTTACACTTTTAATACAGGTGTACTAGTCTTGAAAATATTCTAATGTTATTAAAAAATTCCTCCTTTTTCAGATACTTTAGTTTAACTCCATCAGGTATTGTTTACAGAAATACAAATGTATATAAACACAGAATGTATGGGAGACAGCATCCTCGATAGTGTTTAAACAATACCTTATTGAGAATTATTCAAATTGTGTACTTCTATAATAAATGTTGTTAAGGTGCTCGCCAAATTTCGTATATAAAATGTATGCATCTTTTTAATGTTTAAGCTTCTAAATAACGGAAAGTAATATCATGACGTCATTTTGGTCCGTTTCTAAACTTCCTCTTGCCTCACATGTACGCAATGTTTTGTAATGTTGACAAAGTGGGTGTAGTGAAGATGTGTGATGATAATAAAGTTCGTAACCAGCTTGTTTTGACGTTCTGTTTATACACTTACCTTGAAGTCTGATATCGCAATGCACCTGTAATGAAACGTACAACTGGCATGTGCTTAACTGTCAGGTAAAATCGTGCTTTTTTTTAAAAGTTAAATAAAAATAACAATGATGCAGTTGCTTTTGTGGGCGAATTTTATCTGGCTTAAAATACAAATAATCATTAGTTACTTTTTTATTTTAAGAATAAAATATAGCTAAATTAAAAACAAAAATTAAATAGAACGTTTCTAAGTTATGGCAGAGGATGCCAGGCAAAACAGGCGTGTCCTTGTGAGTAAAATGTGTAAAAAAACAACCTGTTACACGTATTTATATTTTGTATTTATGGCAAACTGTTAAGTCTATCTGCCGCTGTCCTTAGTTTTGAACTACTGGCTATAGGAAAAGCTAGTCAGCAGCATCCTATCATCCACTATCTCTAATAAGAGATTGATACTCACGCTTTTAAAGCATCCACAGCATAAAGTTCGATGATTATTTTGTGGCGTCACGCGAATTCGAACCCGGATCACCAGCTCCGAAGTCAGAGCTCTTTCAAAGAGAACCTGTGCTAGTTTGTTACTTAGTATAATAAAACATAATATATATACATATGTGTGTGTGTGTAATAATTTATAGCGTGGCCCACTGGTTTATGTGTTAGACTGTGAATCCCTAAGGGTCCATGTTTCCCGCTCTGATGCCGATTTCGCAAAATCGTTCTCCGTACGTGGGGGCCAAGGATGCATTATAAGTGTGGCAATCAAATCCTAGTTAGTGTTGGGTGCTGTTGACTATGTGCCTTAATCTTAGGCTATCAATTCAAATTAATTAGAAGCGGCTAGCCCAAGTAGCTGTTGTTTAGCTTTGCCCAAATATCTGAACCCAACAAATAATTTCTCTTTAGTGATCAAGACTCATTTTTTAAAAATTATTTCTGAATATTATTAAAGGTTTAAGGTGGTTAAATCTGTAATTACAGAAAAGTGTGTCAGATACAACTTTAAGCAATTGAGCTAACACAATTTATAGCATATTTCATTTGCCTAGTCCATTGTCTGAGAAGCTTAGTACCCGATATTTATCTGTCTTACCCACTGTCTGACACGTTTAGTATCCGATTTTTATCTGCCTTATATACTGTCTGACACGTTTAGTACCCGATCTTTACCCATCTTATCCATTGTCTGACACACTTAGTAGCCGATATTTACCTGCCTTATCCACTGTCTGACACGTTTAGTACCCGATCTTTACCTATCTTATCCATTGTCTGACACACTTAGTACCCGATCTTTACCTGTCTTATCCATTGTCTGACACGTTTAGTACCTGAACTTTACCTGCCTTATTCACTGTGTGGCACACTTAGAACCCGATCTTTACTTGCTTTATCCATTGTCTGACACACTTAGTACCCGATATTTACTTGTCTTATCCACTGTTTGACACACTTAGTACCCGATCTTTACATATCTTACCCACTGTCTGACACGTTTAGAAACCGATCTTTACATGCCTTATCCATTTTCCGACACACTTAGTATCCGATCTTTACTTGCCTTATTCACTGTGTGGCACACGTAGTACCCGATCTTTACCTGCCTTATCCATTGTCTGACACGCTTAGTACCCGATCTTTGAGTAATTCTATATTGAGTATCCGTTATAAATTTGTTCTAATTTCAATTTATCTAGAAAAACGTATATATGTTTGAAAGACAAGACAATATCTATACTAAATTAGGAAAAAAAGACAGACGATATATGCAGACCAACGATAATTCTGAATTTTTATAACACGTCCAGGAAAAAAAAAACTACCAGCGAGCTAAAGTGACTTGTTCGCCTATTGTTTCATGTGTCAGTGCTTTTCTATAAATCTTGGGTATAGTTGATAGTGAACTGAACCCCCCACCCCTTCTACCACACCCACACACAGTTATATTATATATATATATATATATATATATCAATGTAGTTCTGTTTGAAGCAAACTTAAATAGTCCAAGCTTAATCGTGGTTGCGTTATAAAAGTGGCATTCAACCCAATACCCAGTTAAGAGTAGCCGCCTAAAGAGGCAGGTGCTGTGGCATGGTTGCGTTCTTTTCAGTCGAGAGTTCACAATTAGAGACGGCTCTTCTTGAGCCATAGGGTCTCAAATATTTAGTCCATTATACACATAAGAAAGACGTCGTTAGGTCAACAGACAAAGCAAACTTAAACCTTTGAATTTTATTACATATATTAAAAACTCAGTTTTTGAAATTTACAACTAAAAATTCAGTGCTCAGCTTACCGACTAAAATCCAGGTTTATATAATAATGTTTCCTGTTAATAAGTCTTTAAAACGTGTTAAAATGAAAAGCAAAAATTCTTCGCAATTAGTGAGCAATATACAACACTTTATATATATATATATATATATCTTGTTTGCGTTTTCAGATATTCATATATATTCATTTATTAATAAACAATTCAAAATTTATGAAAGAAAAACTTACCGCTTAATTACGACTAAGAAAGATTAATACTGTAACACACTGTTCTCACGAATGTTTTAAAGCAGGAAAATATAAAACTCGAGAACTTTGACTCGTACACCGCTGTCTACTGATATTGTCGCTAAGGTTACGCACGTTCTTTTTCTACTGGGAAACCAACCAGCATTACCAGCACGTGGTTCAGTGACGCATTTCAACGTAACGCGCCGAATACAAAAGTAAACGTTTATTGGTTAAAGCCAATAAAACGGCAAGAATTTCCTTGTTGTTGAGAAATAAAGAAACATGAATTTCATCCTTTGACTTCCGGTGTCTTTAGAAATAAATTTCTTGGTTGTTTCTTGGTAAATTAGTGGAAAGTTTCAAAGAATCTGACTAACTGGGCAATATTCGTGGAAAACAGTAGAGTGTAAGTGAATATAACAACACACAAATAAAAGAGAATGCTTCAGACAAATCTATAAAAATTCTTACTTAAAAAAGTAAAATTCAAAGTATCTATTCTTCCATACTTTGTTAGTGTTCTCGTGTTTGTTTGTAATTAAGCGCAAAGCTACACAATGGGCTCTGCCCACTGCGGGTATCGAAACCCGGATTCTAGCGCTGTAAGTCCGCAGACATACCGCTGTGCCACTGGGTGGCCTCGTGTTTGTAAACCACGCTAACGTAGTTAGTATAAAATGCACTTCTTCTGTCTTTAAATTCAAAGCCAAAAGTCTATATAAAAGTGGAAATGTGCCCTATTTCAAGGGGCTTTTTGTTATTCCGTTCTCGGATATTACTCCTAAAACAAGATAGCCCTTATACACCGTCGGGCAATTTCTAGTTACCATACAAAACTTACACTAATCGAGCCAGCCAGCTCCGGGTGATGGATGTTAAAACGCACGCAAACACATAATAGATCATCTTTATATTGAAATTAACTTCAATTGCTAATATATAAAAATATCATTGCTTGCACACTTTTTCTGCTATTATAATTTTAGAATTTTCAACACTCAAAACTCTTAACTAGAATGGATTCAACATCAATTAAAGGATAAAATGATGCGACAAGGATACTCAGATACATTAGTTAATGGACACCTGTCAGAAGATAGGAAAGCTTGATATTAAATCAGATAAACTTATATTCAATGATAATTATAACTTACAACCACATTACTTCACCAATTTGCAGGTTTCGCCAGTATTAGGTTTAGAACTTTAGAAATCTGGCTAATTATTCTGCAGTTCAGTCTATTGAATGACAACATCATCCAATGTCTTATAAATACTTCAGTTACAATGATTTAAAACGAAGGCAAAATTGTTATTTAACGAAGTAATGACATTGAACTTTCATTATGAACTTTCTGATTGTGTATTTCCAAGGCATGTTCCATATTGTTCCGTTACACTGAGGGCTACAGAGGTTAATCGCACGTTATATGAACGATGTTTCAGGTCCCTACTACTTTTGGAGTTACTTCCTCCGTCATCGATCGTACTCAGTTCAATGACATGAATACACGCCATGACTGACACCACAACTTCCACTGTGACATGCTTTTGTGAAAGACGGCGAAGTAAATCTTAGACATGATTTTTTCATCCTTCCTCTGTACTTAGACTTCGATTTACAAGACCATTTTGAAACAGAACAAAAGCAAAATGTTCATTGGTTTGTGGTTGAATAGGATTGCTGTGGTGCTTCTAAGGACTTGACAGGTACTTGGTTGAATATGATTGCTGTGATTCTAATCCATTGGTGCTGCTTCTAAGGACTTGACAGGTACTTGGTTGAATATGATTGCTGTGATTCTAATCCATTGGTGCTGCTTCTAAGGACTTGACAGGTACTTGGTTGAATATGATTGCTGTGATTCTAATCCATTGGTGCTGCTTCTAAGGACTTGACAGGTACTTGGTTGAATATGATTGCTGTGATTCTAATCCATTGGTACTGCTTCTAGGGACTTTACAGATACGTAATTCCAGTTTCATCGGCTTTAATTCTTATGATAACAGTTGCTGAATTTGAGACGCAGCTGGAAGCTTGTGAACTCTTGGTTCGTCAGCCTTCGTAGCTTTAAATCCTAGGTATTATAGATATTAGTAAATATGCCAGCTTTTTCACCACAGTTTTATGGGTAGAAGGGTTTCTTTTGTAACCCTTTGGACATTTTTTTTTTGCTCCCATGGAGAACATCGAAAGCCCCCCCCTGTCTTTAAAGTGTCAAGTGTTTTGAGCTAAATCATTAAATAATATCACTGAATGAATAAATGCCCTTCGAAAGGACTGAAACTGACGTCTCAGGCTAAAATTTTTTTTCTGGCGATACCGCACTGTCGAATAGTCCGGAATCTTCAGTAACTAAATATATAGATGCTAAATATGTCGTCCATATTACTGTAGCTCATGTTTGCGGAAATTCGCTATTGAATTAGAACACTTAAATTTATATACTTATCGTCGACTCGAGAGACAAATCAATAAACATTTGTAAATAATAAACTCATATGAGTTTTCGCATCTTTTATTCATGTACACATAAATTAACAAAAAACTACCTTATTCACCATCATACTGTATTAGAAATAAGTATGAAAACAGTGGGGGAGAGGAAATAAAGTGAAAATACTATAGGAATACCACCCTTTTGTCGTGTGTAAATGAGCTGCGCTAGAGTATAGTCACAATTTGATAGCTTAAACTGTTATCAATCAGAAAGTACAATGATATAATTACCTATAAAAGTACAGGAAGTCATACTATACCCAGTAATACTAATGTTTCTAGTAATGGTTCCCAGGATTTAAATATCATACGAGAATACTTGGAAATCAAAGTTTTGTCTGGTCAAGGATATGTCAGGGGAAAAATAGTAGTAAGACTCAATGTTTCAGAAGGAACTGTATGTAAGAATAGGGTACGAGAAACTGTCACTGCTAACGATGAAAGTGGTTGAGGTAGAGTATCTTAAAGTACTCTGTTTATAACATAAACTGTGGTTGAGTACGGCTTTTTCCAAAGACCTTGCTGTCAAACCAGGTGTAAATGTAACTTCAAGAACAATAAAATACATATTAGTAAGAAGTGATCTTGTGTAGCTGCTAGAACACTGCTGCTAATAAGAAGTAACCAAACCAAAAGGTTAAAATGAGTATCGGAACACAAACAGCTGAATAAAGATAGAGTCACGAGCTCTTTACGGATGAATCGAAGTTCTAATTTGTCGGTATCAATCAACAGCAGTTTATTCTACGACAGAGAGGAGAATGGTATCATAGACAATGTACACTGTCTACAGTGAAGCACGATGAAGGATCAGTACAAGTTTGGGGCTGCATATTTGCCAATTGTGATCTGGATATATCTGACTGTTGACAAATATATCCCATATTCTGATCCATCATCCCATAAGTTAAGCTGTGGTGAAATGATATATTCGTAACAAAGAGACCGATGTAATACTCACAACCAGAGCTTGGCCCACACAAAGTCTCAATACGAACATTCTTGGGATGAATTATGTGAAGCAATAAAGAACATTTGAAACAATGTCATTCAACAGCACACTCATAAACTGTATGGCAGCATAATAATAAACATAATAATGTTTATACTTTTAATCAATTCAATACCCACTTAAATAAATAAATACAGTTAAGAACCACAACCTGTTTTTGTTTAAAAAATAAATATCCTTTAGATTATAAACTGATCCACAGTCTCAATATGTGAGGTACCGAATTCTGTATTTATTTCGTTATGGTTTTGTTTACTTTTCATTTATTATTCCTTCTATTGTGTAGTTAAGCTGTAAATCTTTGTTACATTTAAGCGCTAACTCACCTTCAAACTGATAACGTTGATCTTATATGTGTTTGAATTATAAGATTGACACCAGTTGCTCCTAGCGGTGACGTACAGATATTATTAATATTGCAAAAGAGTATGTAAGTCTATGGTCATATGAAATATAATTTTGTGATCTAACTACTGAATAAAAACCCTATTATAAACTTCGATAAGTTAGATCATGAGATATAGCTGACAGGTATTGTTGTTGTTGATCATTACTCCATGTTGTCAATGATTTTGTAGTTTGGTAAAAAGGGAATTTTGTTATTTTAGAGTAGGTTTTGTTTTTCTTTTGGCTCTTTCTTTTGCTAATTATTTTTATTTATTGAAATATTCACCCTGATAGTTATTGTTTATTGTTCTTTGTTAATACTAAGTCCTAGCTAGGCACATACTTATTAACTGTGTTTTAGGGAAATATAAACTTTGTATTCTAGTTGTTCGAAAGTTTTAATTTTTTACTTCTGTTGGTATTCGTTTAATAAATTCGTATTTTGTTTCAATCCTGGTTGTAGCGGCTGTTTATTTGTGCTTTAGTTCGTTAGAAATACACTCGACATGTTTTAACACTCTTTATCTCATCATCTTCAAAAACAGGTTGGGATTTTTAACTATTTAGTTATGCATGATTTTACACAATAATTTTATCAACATCTCATTATCGTCACTTGTTTGTGATACCTGTATATTTATCATACTTATTTCCATTACTGTATTTATACCAATGTATGTACGACTATGTAATGGCTGAAATTAATTCTTTCATGCCTGGAAAAGTTTCATAACAATTAAAAAAATACTCATTTTGTTATTTACGTTATATCACGTTTGAGTGCTAAACAATAATTTAATTAACAAATTGTTAAATACTCTTATTTTTTATTAGATAAATTCATAAGTTGGAGAAATAAATTATTGTCAACCATGTGAGACATATTAGATGGATTTTAATTACTTATAATAACGAGTAATTTTAAACGTTTCGCAATATTTAAATGGTTACTTTTTTATGTGGCTCACCCTTTCTCTAGTTTTTGTTTTAATGTAATAGTAGTTATTCTTAAGAACTTAATTTTATTGCAATTATATGTCTTAGTCTCCATGGTTTAAAAAGTTTTTCAGTGTCTATAATCAATGGAATTTATTTCTTGAATCAGATTTTATGTACAGAAATTATTGACTCATTTTTTTTGTCCGTAAGATTTTGACATTCAATTATTTGATCATAAAAAAAATTACATTTTAATAAAATAGAATGGAAATTCTGTGCCAATTTTATGGTCTTTATTTTTATATAGAATATTGTAACTGTTAAAAACTGCTTGTGATTGACTATTAATCTCGCTGTAAGTTGAAGTATTCTTTTAGAGTTTATACCTTCGCTGCAATTACGTAAGTCTAAATGTGGCATTTACAAATGAACGAACCAAAATTGTCTCCCTAATATGTTTATGAATGTTACTATTATGGTGATTCATTATATGTGTGTGTGTGTTAGCATACCTCACCAAGAGTTGGCTGGTTCGATTACAATAGCGTTTTATATGATAACTGGATACTGTCTGACGATGTATAAGGTAGTTTTGTTTAGGATTTTTTTTCGAGAAGCGGAATAAACATCCTGAAGTAGAACATATTTCCACATTTTTATAGACTTATGGCTTTTAATTTAAAGACACGCGTACTTAATCAGTTAATTGAGTCAATTATTATATTACTCAAATCAGGGTATGCAACTAGCATCTAATGAGCTATTAGATATTCAAAAGAAAAGAAAGAAGGAAGGGGAACATTATCTAACATTGTTCTTTATACAATTTCCATTTCCTTAACGAGTACCCTCTGCTAATTGATATAAAGTTCATATATATTATAAAAATCTTTGTAGTGCTGCCATCTACTAACTGGAAAAGAGCCAACTCAAACGTATTATAAACTAAGTATAGCTATTTTGTCATGTGTTTATTTTAGTACTTCCAGAGGTTATTAATAATAAAGCTTCAATAAATAAAAAAATATTTACTCGACGTTTTTCAAAAATCAATCCCAATACGAGAAGTAAAATAAAACGGTTATTTACTTAAGATTTTATAGACTAGTAGAATTTAAAACGGCCACAGAAGAACAACTCTCGTTATCCACGATAGTAGCTTAATTTTTAAATTTAAATTTAAAAATGAAATCAAATTTCATAACGGAATTTTATTAATATTGTAGTCATTTTATGAAGGTGTTATTTAAAAAAACATCCATTTTGTTATTGATTTGTTTCCTTTACATATAATAAAAAAGTTATGGTTTCAGTTTCCGAGATATAAGCATTTTTTAAAATAAAACTATGACTCTAAAGTTCTATAAAAAATGAATAAAAAGAGAGTGGGCCAACATCTTTATTCATTTAATGACGCCAAAATTTAAGTATTTTTTAAACTGTTTATTGATTCAATTTTAATAATAAAAAACGTTTTTTATCTCCAATGCTTATCCCGTTTCCAAAGATACAAACAAACTGTTGTATACTAAACTGGTTTTGACCAACAAAGAGCAACAGATTCTTGTCACAGTGAATGCATTCTTATTAGTTTGGTTTATATTTATTCAACTGAATACATACTTAGAGATACTCATAGAACAAATCAGATGCGCACCAAAGTGCATTTCCACAGATAAAAAGGCTTACTTAACCATAGCCAAATACCTTAAACTTCAAACTGGCTAAGCTTTCATTACAAAATTTTGAACATATTCATAATCAAAAAACAGAGCACAGTTAGTTTTAATTAAGAATCTGATTTTTGTCATTCACTAGCCCCAAGTGATAGAAACATATCTTACAAGTTGAGACTAGATGCGTTACATTTGTTTTTATACAATAAATTTGTTAATCTTACCAATCGTATAGAATAGACGCATTATTACGGAGGCACTTGATTCGGTCTACCTGTGGTGCCACAAATTGTTCGCTGCTGTTTGTTTGTTTGTTGTTTGGAGTTAAGCACAAAGCTACACAATGGGGTATTTGTGCTCTGCCTACCTCGGGTATCGAAACCTAGTTGTAAGTCCGCAGACATACCGCTGTGCCACTGGGGAGCCTATTGTACATATTAAGTTATAATAGTAAACATATAATTTTGATCAGCAGATAGCATCTTCATTATAAAATATTAAAGCTTGAGATTTCTTTACAAGTTGTGAAAGAATTATACTTGTGCACACAAAGCCCAAACAGAGTTTTGAACATTCTCTTTCAGATTAACTCACAATCAAATAATTGTTTAAAATACTGGTTGATTTTCTATAAAGCTGTTTATATCTATTTAGTTTTATTTTGAGATCCGAAAGAAAACAAACATCTTTTATTGCATGTATACAAACACATGTACAGTTCAAGTTCCTGCTTTAAAAATCAAACATTTACTCACAAATTAATGTTAGCAGCAAGTCACACGAGTAACGAGCTATGACACTTCAATATTCGCATCTTCCACAGTCTGGCTATTCATAGTTAAAAAATTAAACCACCATTTGTTACACGAGATTTGAGATCTTTGGATGTGATCAGGGTCCTCACTTCAAGCCCCTTTGGTGCAAAAAGTAGGAAATTTGTCTTAGTTAATAGAATTATAAATTTTCGTATTCGCGTTCTTTTCATATAGTCAGTGTAACAATTCACTTTGAATTGCTTTTTTTACAAAATTTTCAATAACTTTATAGAAATTTAACTATCTCGGAACTTCCATTTCGATGAAGGATCTGGCCAACTCAACGAGACGCCCCTGAGACATAGACTATCTCAAATAGGTTTTGATTAATTTCAACTTTGAAAAACCTTCTTTCAGCAGATGCAACAGTTACTGGAACTTTAAGTTGCACCCTGAGAGCTATACACAGTATGGGATATGCCGCTGCTAATTTAATATGTACATTGAAATATACTACTAGTAATTCAATGTATACATTGGGATATACTGCTGTTATTCAATATATACATTGGGATATACTGCTGCTAATTCAATATATGCATTGTGATATGACATATTGCTGGTAATTCAATATATACATTGGGATATACTGCTGCTAATTCAATATATGCATTGTGATATGACATATTGCTGGTAATTCAATATATACATCGGGATATGCTTCGGCTAATTCAATACATACAGTATGATATACTGCTGCTAATTCAGTATATATATATATATATTGTGATATTGCTGCTAATTCAATTCATACATTGAGATATACTGCTAATAAATAATATTTGTAAATAAGGCGCATTGTTCCGAGAGCGCCATTTGAATAAAACTAAAAACAAAAGTTTTTGACCAGTTGCAAGAATTTGAAGCATTACAATACATTATTCAAAGAACAACAGCCAAAAGGAAAACAAATTTCGTTTTGTTTAAGTGCAACAACTATAATTGTACACCCTTGTGTTGACCTCTTGTATTTGTGCTGTTATCCCCTGACTTTGGCAATCTTAGGACAGTGTTCTACATTTTGTAAGCTCCTTAAGCATGACCTGTGATGGGGTAGAGCTTGTGGTCTCCTCGACATTAACGAAGGAAATTAACATTTTTTCCCTCATTTCTCGAATATTCAACTTTCTTAGAACTACGGACAGATACTCTCGATAACTTACGTCGCAAGGTACAATTTACGATTGTCATGATATAAAAGACTATTTAGTTTAGATATTATTGATTAATTTATTTTGTGAGTG
>NW_013665691.1:338476-350196 GCF_000517525.1 Limulus polyphemus
AACTCTTGGGCTACTCTTTTACCAACGAATAGTGGGATTGACCGTCACATTATAACGCCCCCACGGCTGAAAGGGCGAGCATGTTTGGTGTGACGGGGATTCGAACCCGCGACCCTCAGATTGCGAGTCGAGTGCCGAACTACCGTAGAAGTGATAGGCCTAAAGATTAACATAGACCTAATGTTTAATATGTTAGAGTAAGACTAACAGTAGAAAAGGAAATAAGAAGAATAATTTATTCCGTCAAAGCGTGGTTCTAAAGTAACTGAATCAGCCTGAATACACTTTAACAAAAGGAACAGAAGATATCTTGAAGAAAGAAGACCAAATGATTACGGTAACTAGTGCCATAGTTGTAAGTGAATCACACACATAATACTAGAGCGATAATAATAGAGAAGATAGTTCAGCTTGTGAACTGAAATTTTAAAGTAGTGGAATAGCCAAATAGGCCTAAGTGGACTTTGGACAATAAGAAGAGAACTACATATATAGTGCTTATGACATGCTTATAATCTCTATAGTGTGAAGAATTTGTTGTACATACGTTTAACTTGTTCCGAATATATATATTATTTGAAAACAAGTTAAGTGTGTGCTGTTCATTTATGGTTGAATTTATCACCAACAAGTCACAGACACCTAATGTAGAAGAATCCTAAGGCTAGCAACAACATAGCAGATATTTATACTATTAAGAAATATAAGTAAAAGCCTTTAATTTTGACAATTGGCAAAACAAGTTATATTTTAAATTCTGATAACGATTCTAGTATAGTGCATTAACAGCTTCGTGTGAAGACATCTGTATTAGTTCATTTTGTACGTCAGGGATCAAATAATAAGGAGTTGCATCTTTATTTATGAACCTACGAATATTGTTGCGTCATCGAGATCATGTGATTCTTACGCCCTCTACTTTCTAGAACTATCCTGTACTTTGGCGAATGCTCTAGTACTTACTAGATAGGGTAGTCTGGTATATATATAAGAGGGTGACAACGTGACGCAATAATGTAATGTGTGTGTAGATAGTGAGTAATTGAACTGCAGTCACAGGGTATTGTTGAAGTTAACGTTCGTTCGTTATAGTGTTTGTTTTAGCGCGAATATTGAAAATAAGTGTATCGTAAAGTTTTATTCGGAAAGAATAAACCAGTTTTATTAAGTAAGGACTTGTGTCGCTAAAGTTTCGTCGGAACGAAGTTACGGAAAGTTAATTAACAAACGGAGACGTAACAATATGTTGATTTATTACAGGATTAAACGTTGCCTTTAATTCCACTTGAGCTAAAATATTTCTGCTTTAGGATAATTTAATCTAGCAGTGTGTTTCACCAAAAACTTGATTTGGCAAATGTATAATTATTGGTATTATACAATTAAATATTAAGTGTTGCGGCTCATTTTTGATGAAGATTTGAGCTATTATTCACTTTTGGCATGGGAATATTGCACATGGGGATAATGCCCTATAAAGCTAATATTCTATTATGCGCTTTAGGCATGAAAATATTGTCCTATAGAGCTAATGTACATAGCAATATTTTCCTGTAGGTATATTATGCTTTGAATAATGTCATATTATGCACCTTAAGTACGGTGATATTGACTTAAAGGTGTCTTAAAGGTCTAATTTTCATGTGGTTTAGTGCCCTATTATGCACTTCAGACATGGGAATAATGTCTAGCAATCTTCAAACATGTATATATAGTTCGTTGAGTGTTGGAACTCGAATGAAGAACATTAATCATCACGGAGAGCAATAAATTCCACTACACATTATTTTCTTTGAATTACAAGGCTCTCTTTGGAAATGTTCAAAATATGTACGTAAAAGGGCAACATTTCAACGTCACCAACATAAAAAAATACAAAGGTTGTAAAATCTCCTTCATCATATCCGAATCAAACTCATAATGTAAAACAAAAAATCCATTAAAACCCCGGGTGATGATGGTTGATTGCGAAATGTAGTGTGTTTATTTTTAATAAAATATAGACTAGCAAATGACGCCTAGCGTCTTGAGTGCGTATTAAGTAGGAAGTTTACAAATGGGTCTAGTTGTAAAAACAAGAAAGTGGTTACCAATAACCTAACGTAGCTAGCAGTCATAATGTTTTCATTCTACACTTTAGCCCGGAATCGTTTCTAAAATAAAATATATTATTAAAACAACAGAAGTATTTTTTTTAATCGAAAAGCAGTTTGTTTGGTTAAAATCTGTATAACGAATAACCTGGAAATTGATTCGTGAAAGCGCTTTTGAGTTTTGAAAACAATTTATTTTTAGCAAAGGCATTTGTCGTTCAGTTTCTGTTTTGTTTTTGAAAAATTGAACTTTTCGATCGAACAAAAAAAAATTCTATCCAAGTGACTTGAAAAGGGATCCGCGTGCCAAATTAATTACTATACAAATAATCGAACTCAGTTTTGATGGCCTCGGTCCTATAATCACGTCATTAAATACAATGACGAACCCGCTGTTCAGCTCGTTAGCAAGAAACGGGGTTTTACCGAAAAGTACGTTTTAACGATTTCACATTACATAAGCTCGTCTTTAAATGGCTCTCCTCGCTTCCACTGAAATGCCGGATCATTGTGAACTTATCTTATCTAACAAATAGAGAAATAGAAGGAAGTAAAACGATTAAAAATGAACGACGTCAATAAAGGCATATTATTAACTCAATTACTTCAGTACATCTGCTTAAAATAAGAAACAAACGAATCAGAGTAGTTTCACCGAGAGCCTAAAACGTTTATTAGAAACATACGTACATACATATGTATCTATACGTGAACCTAGAAGTGTACCTTACAGTTGCATACTTTACTGCTGTTTATGGTATGTATAGATAAATGTATCCTTAAAATTCAAGATTACCTACATTCATCTTGCATAATACTTGAGTCAGTAAGAGTTATTTGTAGCTTTTAGGGTGTGGGTGATTTTAAAATAATTGCAAAATTTATGGGCTGATGTATAATTATAGAGTATATTGAAAGAAATAGAAAAGACCAGACCCCATTTTCAGGTTAGAAAACTTTTAAAGATCTTGTAGAAGGAAAATGCAATTTCAATTTCACGTTGGTAGGCAAATAAAATGTAGTGGAAGTAATTATAAAATCTGAATTTAAACAGAGCCAGTGTTTGAAAATGAATACTTTATACGGAAGGAAAAAGGCCATCATGTAAATGCACGAATAATAAGTAACCTTCATGTTAGTAACAGCTAGTATAATTTTGTCTTTCGTGATCCAAGCTGTTTTCATGTCACAAAGACTAATGCAATGGTTATTATTTTTCATCCTGAACTAAGAACATTTGTCACTTATTGCTTCTACATCCCGAGGACGTTTAATAACTATATTAACTGCTATGACATTAGTGAGCCACATGTAATAAAAACTGTCTTGTAGAGCTGAAAACATTAACTTTGACAACTTGCAATTAAATAACCAGAATAATGCATATTTTTTAGCTATTAAAGTTTCATAATTTGAGTCGTGACGGCGGAAAAAGACTAGTAAAAGATTATTCTTTAACTGAGAACGTCAAGAGATTGTTAGCAAGTCAGTTCTAGTCTATCTTTATATATTGTTCATAACGTCGTGTTTGTTTGTTTTTTTTCGACAAGTTAACTCTACTTCAGTGTATAGCAAAAGAAAATCAAAGTGGAAGATTTAAATGGGTTGTAATGGACAATATAACCTTGTGAAGTTTAAACAAAAAAAAACTTATACAAAGTATACAGCCCTACCAAAAGCACCTAAACATCCATATAACCTGAAAGTATCTTGCTATTTAGCTAACTCAACAGTTCTCCATGAAAATTCAGCGAGTGTATATAGAGACATACTGAATGGATAGATTATTTATGTCAGAGTGAGTACATGATACTAAAACGTCCCGAAGTAAAGGAGAAATGGTTCCAGAAGTATGAAAAATACTCTACATGTTTAGTCACACGATGTTTACAGTATATGAGACCGTTTAAGATATCAGCACAATATTACATCTAAAATCAGTTCATCCACAGATACTGTTGGAGTGGGACAAACGGTCTATTATTAGGATTGAAGAAAAAATGTCAGAATTTATCTTTAAAACTAATTCACCCTGAATGATGTATCAAAAGAGAATGGACAACACTCGAGAGGTTTGTACAGTTAGCTTTCTGTACACGTAATGTAGAAGTATAAGAAATAAAACAAATGATCTTAGAGCACTGGTAGGAATGGAGAATTTTGATATAATGGGAATAACTGAAACCTGGTTAAATGTAGATGATTTTGATGACAGGAATGTTTTCGAAATACAGGGTTATAGGCTACTTAATAGGGATAGAGTACTAAAGGAGTGGCTTTATATGTAAAATGTGAGTTACATCTTATTGAAGTTGTGAATATAAAATATAATAGTAAGGAGATCGAATCCAATTGGGTTTCTATTAGTGGATATAAAGGGAAAAGGCTTTTAGTGGGAATTTGTTACAGACCAGCAAATGATATTGATGAAATTAATGAGAAACTTTACAATGAGATTAAGATTTCAACTGTTAATAAAGTAATAATTATGGGTGATTTTAATTCCAGGCATATAGACTGGGAAATGCTAGAGTCAAGCCATGAGGGAGAAAGGATTTTGGAAACTGTTCAAGATGGCTTTATTCGCCAATTAGTCAAGGAACCTACTAGAAATAATGATATTTTAGATTTATTGTCAACTTAAATTATAGAAATGATAGAGAGGGTGGAAACTGGAGAACATCTGGGTGCAAGTGATCATTGCTCTATTAGGTTCAATGTTTTGCTGCATATGGAGATAAGGAATAATGATATTTTGGTTACAAATTTCAAAAAAGGAAATTTTAAAGGGATGCGATAAGAATTATCTGTTGTGAATTGGACAGTTGAGTTATTCGGAGACACTGATGTGAAAAATATTTAAAGATAAAATTTTAAATATTCAAGCTAAACATATTTTTTTATAGAAAGAAAAGGGTAGCTGCAAGTAAAAACCAGGTTTTCTCACAAAGTGTAAAAGAGACAAAATATAAGAAAATCATAATGAATTTAAGAAATTTAAATTGACTGGTATGACAGGAGATTTAGAATATCAAGAAAGTGGGTGAAAGAGGAAATTAGAGCATCAAGAAAGCTGGTGAAAGAGGAAATTAGAGCATCAAAAAGTATGTATAAGAATAGGTTGGTTGAAATTGTAAAAATTAACAGTAAGGATTTCTTTAAATACATTAAGGATAAACAAAATGTTAGGATTAGGAGTAGGACCCTTGAGGGATGATAAATGAAGTCTCGTATCTGATGATTATCAGATGGCTGGATTATTAAATTTTACTTTTTCTTCAGTTTTTTACTAATGAAGATTTAAGCAGTATTCTACATCTTGATCAGTTGATAAATGGAAATGAGATTAAACATAATGACTGCATTAATTCTGAGCTGGTTAAGAAAAAACTGAGAAGTTTAAAGTACGATAAGGCTCCTGGGCCAGATAATCATTCCCCAAGGGTTTTGAAGGAGGTTAAAGATTGGATATGTGTGCCGCTTACTACTATTTATTTTCATTCTTTGAATAGTGGGCAGGTACTAGAGAATTGGAAGTTAGCTAATGTAACTCGTCTTTCAAGGGAGGTGAAAAAAATTATCCCAGTAATTATAGACCCATTAGTCTTACATCAGTTGTGGGAAAAAGTTTGGAAAGTCTAGTAAAATGCTTTGTAAAGTCATTTATCAAAGTTTAGAATTTTATTGGATAGTCAACATAGTTTCACTAAGAGAAAATCTTGTCTTACAAGTCTTTGACATTCTTTAAAAAGGTTACTGCTTATGTGGATGATGGTAAGAATGTACATTTGGTGTATCTGGATTTTCAGAAAGCATTTGATAAGGTGCCACATAAAAGGCTTGTAAAAACAATTATATCTATAGTTGTGGGGGATAAGTTAGCAAATGGGATAGAAGATGGAAGAAAGCAAAGAGTCGTTACAAATGGAGTTGAGTCAAACTGGATTAATGTCACAAGTGGAGTGCCTCAGAGCTCAGTCGTAGGACCTTTGCTCTTTTTGATTGACATCAATGACAAAGATGAAAGAATAGTAAATAAGTTACTTAAATTTACACATGATATTAAGGTCTTGGGTGTTGCGAGCTGTGAAGAGGATGCTGCTGATTTACAAAAGGATTTGGGTCATTTAGTGGGTTAGGAAATTTTATGACAAATGAGTTTCAATTATAATAAATGGAAGATAATGCATGTGGGTTATCATAATTTGAATTATAAGTGTAATTTGGAGGAGAATAACCTTAACAGTGTCATGAAAGAATGGGATGGTGGTGTAATAGTTGACAAGTCTCTAAAGCCATCCAAGCAGTGTGCTGTTGCTAGTGGTAGGGCAAATAGGATTTGAGGTTGTATCTACATAAATATTGAATACAAGTCCAAAGAGGGTATATTTTCATTGTATAGGTCACTGGTTAGGCTACATTTTGAATATTGTGTCCAGTCTTTGGTTCCTTACTTTAGGAAAGACATTGAATTGTTGGAAATAGTTCAAACAACGGTTACTAGAATGGTGCCTGGGATGGAGGGATTGTCATGTGAGGAGAGGTTGAAATCTCTCACACTGTTTCTCTTGTAAAAAGAATAGTTAGGGGGAATCTGATTAAGGTGTGTAAGATTGTTGATTGATGGTGCTGATGCATCATGTTTTTTCATACTTAACAGTGAGAATAGTAGGACAAAGGGACACAAATATATATATCTGGCAAGGTAGGAGTTATCTTCAGCTAAGACAGTTTTATTTTTCTAACAGGGTGGTTGGCCTTTGGAATAGGTTACTTTCGGATATTGTGGAGGCAGTAAACGTAAGTGAGTTTAAGAGAAAGCTTGATAAGTATATGAATGATAAGGGCTGGCTTTAAGTTTTTTTAAGTTTATTTACTAATAGTTTTAGTTTAATTTAGAGGATGGAACAGCCGAGATGGATCAACAGGTCCCATATTGTTCCAAATCGTTATGTTATGTTATGATATGTGCGTACTTTTGAAGAACTGGAATGCACAACTTTACATTAGTGTAAAATTACTCACCAATATTTTTTATAATGTCAAATCCTTCATCACTGAAAACTTGATGATTGGTCGTGAATTTTATGGAGTGTTAGAAGTTTTTTTTCACATAGTTTCAATCTAACGGCCTAATATGGGTGAGATGCGGGTGAACACTTCGTTTGTGACTATGTTGTGCCATTTGTAAAGGATTATGGTGGAGCTGTTATGGTTTGACCGGATTCTGTGCATTGGGCTTGGTATATATCTGTGAAGTGTCTAAACATGTAAGTGCTCATGACAGAATTTTCTTTGAACACATGTCTACAGAGGGTTAAGTACGTTATATTAAAACGATTTTGAATATGAAAGTTAGTAATTCATGTGACAACTACAGTTGATACATAGTCGGAGTGGAACGAAATGTACCAGGAATACATTTTGACAGTTCTGGAGGTAGTGTGATACTACCAAAAATATATAACTTTTTTGAAAGATTATGTAATATACGTACACTCAGATCATTAAGTATCTGTTCAGATAAGCGATTTATAATTTACCTGATGGCATTTGAAAACAAAGGAATATGGTTTAATTTGTGGCACCAGGATCATCCAGAAAGAGAACTGCCACACGTTGTACTGAAGTTGTGGTAACCAAAGTGTGACATCTTGTGACAGGTGAGACTCCACGAATAAAAAGACATTTCCAGGTAACAGTACATAACTTAATCAAGAAGAATGTTCGTTTGAAATTACATTTTTTAGCAATCACTTTTTCTACGGAACTTTTAGGAATCTTATGATTTTATTGAATGCTATTTTCCAAAAGACCACCTCTGTGCAGGGCTACTTAATAGAGGAAATTCAATTTGAGATTGCATTTTAAACTTGACATCAGAATCGTACATTTGAGACTGCTTTTTTAATTAGCTGTGAGAATCATATGCGAATGGGCCTAGTAATTAGTGAAATGCTTGAATAAAATTAATAAGTTAACATAAAAAAATATATTCCTTTTAATGGTATTTTAGTTTTTGATACAGTTACGCCCCCCCCCCCCCCGGCCGGGATAGCGCTAAGTCCACAGACTTACAATGCTAAAATCCAAGATACAATTTTAATGTTGGACACAGCAGATGATACAGTAATTAGGCTTGACTTATTATAAGTTTTCAATCACTGCAAGGTGTAGACAGATTTAGAATCTATTCAAAATGAAATCGTTATCTTGTATTTGAATCTTAAAAAAGCGAGTTATATGAACGATGTTTCAGGTTCCTACTACTTTTGGAATTACTTCCTCCATCATCGATCGTACTCAGTTCAATGACATGAATACACGCCATGACTGACACCACAATTTCCACTGTGACATGCTTTTGTGAAAGACGGCGAAGTAAATCTTAGACATGATTTTTCCAACCTTCCTCTGTACTTAGACTTCGATTTACAAGACCATTTTGAAACAGAACAAAAGCAAAATGTCCATTGGTGCTACAGGTTTGTGGTTGAATAAGATTGCTGTGGTGCTTCTAAGGACTTGACAGGTACTTGGTTGAATATGATTGCTGTGATTCTAATCCATTGGTGCTGCTTCTAAGGACTTGACAGGTACTTGGTTGAATATGATTGCTGTGATTCTAATCCATTGGTGCTTCTTCTAGGGACTTGACAGGTACTTGGTTGAATATGATTGCTGTGATTCTAATCCATTGGTGCTTCTTCTAGGGACTTTACAGATACGTAATTCCAGTTTCATCGGCTTTAATTCTTATGATAACAGTTGCTGAATTTGAGACGCAGCTGGAAGCTTGTGAACTCTTGTTTATGGGTAGAAGGGTTTCTTTTGTAACCATAGCCCTCACTTGACGTGGGACATTTTTTTTTGCTCCCAGGTAATAAATAAATAAATAAAGGAAATAAAGTGAAAATACTATAGGAATACCACCCCTTTGTCGTGTGTAAATGAGCTGCGCCAGAATATAGTCACGATTTGATAGCTTAAACTGTTATCAATCAGAAAGTACAATGATATAATTACCTATAAAAGTACAGGAAGTCATACTATACCCAGTAATACTAATGTTTCTAGTAATGGTTCCCAGGATTTAAATATCATACGAGAATACTTGGAAATCAAAGTTTTGTCTGGTCAAGGATATGTCAGGGGAAAAATAGTAGTAAGACTCAATGTTTCAGAAGGAACTGTATGTAAGAATAGGGTACGTGAAACTGTCACTATTAACGATGAAAGTGGTTGAGGTAGAGTATCTTAAAGTACTCTGTTTATAACATAAACTGTGGTTGAGTACGGCTCTTTCCAAAGACCTTGCTGTCAAAGCAGGTGTAAATGTAACTTCAAGAATAATAAAATACATATTAGTAAGAAGTGATCTTTAATCTTGTTTCAAATACGTTTTTTTTTTGCAATGTTATGAAGCAAAAAAAAAACTACCTTTTTCATTCGTGTGTCTGTGATATCCACTGTGATTCAAGTTTAAGTAGTCTCCCAATAATAAAAAAAAATCCTGAAGAGCGAAAGATCAACCATAATTATCTCATATTTGTAAACCTATTGCACAAAATCCAAAGTTGATAACTCTGACCAATAACTGTGAAAAATAAGATCAGCGAGAATAACGACAAATAAAAATGATTTCGATATGTTTGTAGTTAGCGAATTAAACTGATATAATATAACAGCTCTGGGAACTCACTATGAGTCATTAGCAAACAACGTTGAAGTATTTCTGTAAGGCTAGGCAGTTCTAGTTTCTCTGTGACGCTGAGCAGCTCCAGTCTCTCTGTGATGCTAGTCAGTTCCAGTCTCTCTGTGGTGTTAGGCAGTTCCAGTTTTTCTATGATGCTAGGCGGTTCCATTCTTGCTGTAATGCAAGGCAGTTCCAGTCTTTCTGTGATTCTGGGCAGTTCCAGTCTTGTAATGTTAGGCAGTTCCAGTCTTGCTGTAATGCTGGACAATCCCATCACTCCATCCTAATAACTGTTCACCGGATTTCAACACAGTACAGCGATATATGATCTTCAGAATTCAATTAAATTTAAATATACTTTTCCTATGAACGTTTGGGTCTTATTATTCACACTGTATTTCTATATATATTGTATTTTTGAAATGTTTATCTATTTGAACAAAATATATGTAATTTTAAACGCATAATTACTTAATAAATATGAAAGAATTCATTTTATCAAAAGAAGGGAAATTATTTAAAATGTATGAATCTCTAAGAATGTAGAAGATTATCTTCCAACAAGACAAGCACGTATCTGACGAGTTTTACTTGTTATCTCTGTTCTTGATCCTGCTCTTTATTCCTGTACGATTCATGCAGGTTTTCAGTTTTCTTGAGTGAATATTTCCATCTGTTTCTTTTTTTTTTCAAATTACACACATACAAAACATTTTCCAATGTTTTGTTTGATTATGAAGTTTACGCCGTTTCGTCTTGTATACAGCTATGGCTAAAAGTTTTCAATCGCTATAGAATTTTAGAAATGAGATATCAGTTTAAAAATATATATTAAATGCATAGTCAAAGAAACTACAAAATTATAACAAAAATGTCTACTAGAAGCTATGATACTAGTACTTCGTACTTGCAGTGCATTTCATGGGCTTTAAAGACTTCCTTAATTTTCTCATACATGGCCTCAATGAGGTGCTCAAAGGCGAGTTATCCCATATAATCCTCAATGCAGCCTTTAAGAGTAACGTTATTAAGCAAATTTCGTTCGACTTTAAGAAGAAAAATTTAATAATCCTAGGGTGATGCAAAATTTTTTGCCACATCTGTAAGCACGAAACGTTGTGATTATTACTTGAGGGGTCTGTCGTTCTATCATAGACATCACATTAAGTTTAGGTAATACTTACTATAGCGGCTGTTTGGTTTCTGTTGTGAAAACACACATAAAATAAAAGGAGCTAAGACATATCACATCCCACACTAGTACACCACCACCAGTATCTTACACTATCAGATTTACGGCTGAAAATATAGTTAACAGCGAGGGTATCCAACTGATAAAACAATGCATTCTCATATTTATTGATAAGAACATAAGAGCATTATATTTAATTCATTATACTCGTTACCAGGTTGGTTTTTAGTTTCACTCTAAGTAAGTAGTTTACTCCGACCGGAAGTTAATAATGTTTAACTTAGAGAGGATCAAGAGCATCTTATCTATCTAGAAGAAGATAAAATATAAATAATCATTACAATTTTCCACTATTACTGTTCACAGCTCGAGGCTTTAAGCACCATTGAAGCCGCGCTTATCTGCTTGCACTTTTTTGGACTGATTCTGGGCCTTCATAGTTTTTGGACTGGTTAGAAGTTGTCACAGATTTTTACTATTTGTGGGCTGTTATAGTGTTTGGACTGTTTATGGGCTGTCACAGCTTTTGGGCTGGTTGTAGTTTGTTACAATGTTTCGATTGGTTGTTGGCTGTCATAGATTTTGGACTTGTTGTGAATTGTCATAGTTTCAGGCTGGTTGTGGACCATCACAGTTTTTGTAATCGTCATATAGTAAAGTACTATACTATACTAACTACTGGCTGGAGTACCCGTCCCCTGGACGGAAGTTATGTAAATTCATGATTAATGAAGAGTTA
>NW_013665691.1:350216-363465 GCF_000517525.1 Limulus polyphemus
AATGAAGAGTTATCTTAGGACATGAAAAGTTGCTTCCCTTATATGTAATTGTAAAAAACGGCCATACAAACTGCGAAACACAATATGCAAAATCGCAAATTTGCATGTATGTCCACATGACCCAACAAACCTTCATGCCAAGTTTGGTGAAGATCCATTCAGAGGAGGTGAGATAGTGGTAAAAAACGCAAAATTGCATGGACCCAATGAACCTCCATACCACATTTGGTGAAGATCCATCAACAGGGGGCAAAGTAGTAGTAAAAAAACGACCATAAAATCCGCAAAACGCAAAATGCAAAACTGAAAATCTGTATGGATCTTTCCATGGACCTAGTAAACCACCATACCAGTTTTAGTGAAGATTCATCCACATCCTGCGAAGTTGTTACATACAACAGACAGTACTATTATATCTATATAAATTCTTGTGGTTTGTATTCTTAACACAATTTCATAACGCTGTTGTAGTTTACTGTTTGTTATTATTATACCACACTATTGTTGCAATGTATTGTTTCTTGTCAGAAAGATAGCATATCATTCTATATCAAAGTACCATAAAAACGGATAATAATATTTTATTATATCATGGATAATGTGTATAAATGCAGATAAAACTTAGAAAGATATGACTGATTTTCTATAGGCATTATTTAATCCCATTTGTTGATTTTTTATTCTGTCAAGTGTGCTTAACTACACTAACGAAACATGTTTCTGTATCGACCTACACACTTTCAACTAGACACAATACCGAATAATTATTTTTAACGTGAACTGTTTTATAATTTATCAGAATAGCCGACTAGGAACTGCTGCCTGGTAATCTAATTAAGCTCATTTTCTGTTGCATATCGTATAAAGATAAAAACCTTTAATTGATGAATAAATTAAGAGCCTACTTATTTCGAGAATACTTTTACTTCTATTTGCATTTAACTAACGTTAACGTTACACGATGATTTATTACCTTCTTTTATAAATCTATGATTAGTTCGTTTAATAATAAAAATTAACCAAAACTCACTTAAAAATAACATCATTGATACGTCAGCAAGGGTTTTCCTCATTTCAGTAAGTAGTTTTATACTTGTACTAGAATGAAAAAGCATTTTTGTATTGAAATTATTTCCGCTATAAAATAGTTAATGTATGATATAACTTATTTGTAAAAAACTATACACAATAGACTCTTATTTGCTACTTCTTGATTTCTGCTTTTGAATATATGTGCGAGGCTACTTTTGATGTAGAAAAACAACAATATAACGCACAGTCCTTTTAAAAGTGTTTCATTTTAATATAATCTTATTTATAGGACTTTTGCTCACCAGATGGCAGTGTTGTATTCAAGTTTATCTAAACTTATCATCATGAGTATTAGCAAACAACTAAAGGCGTGGATATATCAATATGCCTCCCAGTAGAGTTTGAGGCCTTAACGTTAAAAATGAAGTTTAGACACCCGGGGTTGGTACAGCACAGATAATCCATTTTGTAGCTTTGTGTTTAATAACATACAAACAAATATGTATGTACACAAGGTAGTTCTTTACAATAAAGCAGATTTTTTTGTTAGAAGTTTATCTTTTTTTCAAAACATACAACTGAAAAAAATCAGATATGTTCGCAGGAAAATGGTTTGTACTTAGGAGAACGCTGAAATAATAATTATGAACATTCATGAAACTAGTTCTGTTGTATTTACATGAAATATCAAAGAAATCGATAAATATGGCTGAATATATGAAGAGAAATGGACATGCGGAACAGTCACGCCAACTCAAACGACTTATACACTATGGTAATTTTCCCCTTTAATACTTGAAAATCAGAAAACGACAAGTTACCAACACTAAATCTCCCAAAAAAAAACACACAGTAAAAATTTATCACCCATCTTGGTTAAAAGAATAAAGTGTTAAACCTACGATTAATGAGCAGACTTTATCGGCTTTTTAAACACATGTGTCTAAGCTATTTTTGCACCACGTTGTTTAACTTTTTTTGTGATTTTATCCTTTTGCTTTTTGGTTAGTTTCTTGCATTGAGTATTGTAATTATCAAAACATAAAACTACTAATTAAAATGCAATATGTGAACCCCACCTGAGATAAAAGACATATTAACAATATTTATGGAGTTAATACACACATACGACCATTACCAGAACCCTAACTGTACGCTTTTAATTTGCTGAGTCAAGTTGTACTTGTGAATCTTGAATAGGCGAAATTACAGTCCACAGACAGAGGGTAAGGCGCATCAGAGAATACATTAGGTCTATACGTCATATATTATATTTTCAATTTTACCTTTGGCGGAAAAAAAAGAAATCTGTAATATTAGCATATGTACATATCGGTAATTTGAGAGTTGATACAAATAGTTTATTATTTAAAAGTATTGTCGAAATTAGAGCGTAAAACGCCCTGGTTGGAGAAGCACGGCATTTAATAATAAATAAAATATACGCGATATTACACCTTAATAAAACTGATAATACCATAATCTAAATTATTGCTTCTTTAACTGTGTGACAGAATCATATATTTTAGATTATTTTTTAGTTAGCTGTTAAAATCATAGATTTGTATTTGCTATTTGATGTCACAGTTTTAAATTTTATATCTGGTTATGAGATTGGAATGGATGTTAATATTAAAATGTTAATAAAAACCAGATACATAAGCTCGTGAATAGATCTCCAAAATCAAAGACATAGACTATCTCGCGTACAAAATTATTGAGAGTATGATATTTAAATATCTATTAAAATACTATCATTTGTCTGGGTGAATTTTAATATTTTAGATTCACAGATTAAATAGTGTTTCTATAAATACAAGTCAGAATTATTGGTTTGGAACGTCTACTGAATCTAGCTGCTGCGGCCATAATTCTATAACGGTCTACATTTCTACTTAGATCCCAGATTGATATATTTCGGTCTCTACCTAACTGCCATAATTGAGTTTTTGTAACAACTACCAGTGAGAAGGTTAAACATGATAATAGCTGTTAAGATTATATATTATAAATCAATGATTAGGCCAAAGACCTTTATCACCCCTTCCTTTGACCTACAATCACAAAAACAAAAACCTGTGATGATAAATATTGTATGAACAAAACACTGACCAGATTGCCTGTTTATTACAAATATGTTAACCATTCTGTAATTTGAAATATTCTATACTATAGCTGAATTTATTCATTATTTTCTTCCAAACCACTGAGTTTTTATTGTTCCTGTGAATAAGTGAAACATTGCAAACTTATAAACAGTTCTATAAATAGCTGTCATAATTCTGAATATAAAAATGATTATTCAACTAACTACCAAAATCATAGATAAGAGATAAGACCAGCACATAGCTACCAGAATTATAAATGCAAGATTGAGTTTGTTACAAGAAGCAAAACACGGCACTTTGTAATGAATCTGTCATAATTATTAAAGTAACACAAATGATTCCTACCCTGTCATATTTAAAATTTGTGTCTTCTTGTCCTACCATTTTCACCGTTCTGTACGAAACAAAAACATGATACACAGACACTGAAACTTCTCTCATTAATCTTAAATGCGTCAATAAACTTTCCTCTAAATCTTCTGTTTTCAGAGATCCAAACCTGTCCTCGTATGACAACCTTTCCAAAAGACAAATATAGTTAAAACCGCATAGGCGACGAAAATATCAAAATTAAATAATAGGCTGAACAATCGCCAAGTTTTATATATTTTTTTAACGAAGGATGACGTTTCGAGCTAGCGCTCTTCGTCAGATCAAAACGTCTTAGCTGAAGATGATTCCTACCCTGTCATATTTAATATTTGGGACTCTTTGTCCTACCATTTTCACCGTTATGTACGAAGCAAAAAGATGACACATAAAAATTTGTAAAGTGATATTAAATAAAATATTATACACCAGATATTTTATGATTAACTGTAAACTGTATGATCTAACGAAGAGCGCTAGCTCGAAACATCATCCTTCTTTAGATAAAAATATATAAAATCTTAGCGATTGTTCAAAGTATTATTCAATTTTGACAACCTTTCCAACCCAAGTATCATCCTAGTAGCCATCCTTTGATAAGTTTACAACAATTTAATATCCCTATCCGTTGAAATTATAACCTATTTACACTTGTATTTAGTATTTCTGTAAATACAACCTAAAATCCAATTTGACCTGCTATTAGCAACAGCACACTGCTAAATTGGCTTAAGAGACTGATCATCCAGACAACCAAGATCCCTTTTTCCATAACACTGTTGAAGTTATTCCCATCAAAATTATACTTATAATTTAAATTTTGATAACTTGCATACATTATCTTTCTTTTATTATAATTAAAGTTCATTTGCCATTTATTCACACAACTCACGAAATGATCTAAGTTCTTTTGTAAAGAAGCAGCATCTTCATTATAGCCAGCAGCACCAACTTTCTGGATATCATCAACAAATTTAAGAAGTTTATTAATAATTCCATTATCTATGTCTTTGATTTCCAACAAAAAGAAGAAGGGTCCTAACACTGACCCCTGGGGTACCATACTTGTGACATTAATCCAGTTTGACTGAACACTTTTTATAACACTCTTTACTCTCTTTCACACACAGCCTTTTTACGCTCCAACGAGGCAAATTATCGCTTACACCTATAGATAGAATTTGTTTTAACAGGCCTTTTTGTGTTACTTTATCAAATGCTTTCTGAAAATCCAGATATACCATGTGCACACACACATACACCCTTACTATCATCTTCATAAACAGTAATCTCTTTAACAAAATTTGTTAAATAAATTTACAAAGCATCTTTATTTTTTCAAACTTTCAAAACATTTTTCCTACCACGAATGTAAGACTAATAGGTCTATAACTACCTAGAAAACGTTATAATCTTGTGGTATAGGATGGTACCACGTATTTTCAACCCCTCATTCAATATGTAAATGATTGAAAATTTCTGTTTTTCTTTCAGTTCAGTTAGGACACAGAGAATTGTTCAAGTAACTAGCTTTTCTTTATTGTAACTGTTCTGTGACCTAGGTCACTAACTGGCCACTAACCGCGTTCTCTTAGAAGAAAGAGAGTTCACGATGTCCCAGAATAGAAGGTTGTGTTTCTGTCGGCGAATCAGATAATGGCTCTGGACTACCACGCTCTTACATTTGAACCGAAGTGGACGATAGGGCACATGTACAAAATGTACGAAGAGCGTGGCATGGGTAACCTGGCATTGTTCTTATTATTCAGTGTTGTTTTCCCATGTTAGGCACCTTTTGTAAGATTGTTTAAGATTTTGCTGAGATTTTTAAATAGGTTTCATTCAGATTTTGAGTTTTTAAGACCTTAGAGTGAGATTCTAGATAAATGAAAATGTTATACAGATTTTAGGATCGTTCTTACTTTAAGGTCTTGGAGAGTTCTTGATTGGATTTTGCTTTCAGTTAAACTGACAAGTTGTTCTGATTTTGTAGTTTAACATGGAACTGGCGTGAAAGAACCAATAAAGGTTTATTTTTCAGATCTCTCTCGCCAGCCCAACAAATCCATTATAAACCCTTGCTTTTAATTTTGATTAATGATGATGTGTTTGTGCTTTGATTGTTGTTGTTATTAGAATCTGTAGTACTTACATGGTTGTGTGCTGACTTCTTTCATGTGAAGAATTCGGTAAGAGTTCAGAACGAAATGAAACTTCCTAACAGTAGACCCTAACTGACTACTCTGTGGGAAACCCGTGCACTGGAGTATATTACAAGCACCTTTGAAAATACGAATTACATTAGCCAACACCTAATTTTCTGGGACCTGACAACTATTCAAAGACTTGCAAAAATATTAGGAAGTGGTTCATATATATCCAATCATTAGCTTCTTTCAAAACAATTGGGAAAATATCATCCTGTCTAGGGCCTCATCTTTCTTTAATCTTACCATTTATTTATTTTTAACGAGATCATAATTAAGGTGATATCTGGTTCGATCATGTTTCCGTCTAGAAACTGTTCAGGATGAGGAATATTGCTTAAATATTCATTAGTAAAAACCGAAGAAGTAGTAAAATGTAATAACCCAGCATCTCATAATGATCAGAAATTAGCTTTCCTTTGTCATCCATCAAAGGCCTTACTTCAATCACAACATTTTACTTACCCTCAGTGTATTTGAATACATCTTTACTGATCATTTTTTTATATTTTCAGCTAATTTCTTTCCATATACGCTTTACGATTGTCTAATATCCTGTTCGACCATCTCTCTTGGGCTTCTACAATCTTCTAAATTCCAGTCATATCAATCTATTTAAACTTTTTTACACCAAAAACCAACAACCCATAACTGAGTCTATAAGTAATAGCCAGAAAAAGGCGTTGACACCATAACAAGTATATATTATAATATCTTAGGTTAAGCCTTATCTTTTTCTTAAATTTTATTGTCAGTAAATTCAGAATTTAAATTTTAGTTTTTATTAGTTATAAAGTCTATCATTACTTTCTTTTAGCCATAATGCAATTTCACACGTGCAACATATATGATGGGTTATGCACTAGTTCGTTGATTTTCAATATTCTGAAATTAGTCTAATTACGTCACTGCCATGGTTTGCATGTGATGGAGACACGATTTCCCTGCTCTTGTTATTTTTAATAAATTGGCTATATGAATAAAACGTCACTGTGGAGAGTTAAGTTTTGTGACAGTACTTATTTTTTGTATTCTATCTCAGTTTGAGTATTGGCAGATAACAGACTTACTGAGTATAATCTCAACACTTCTCAAGTGAACAGAACACTGTCAACGATAACCTCACACAAAACAGTGGTAAAATGCCATTAATCGAATAATTGGCAAAGTTATTTCAAACGAATATTTAGTAATATTTGGATAAATATTGTTATTTTGAGTGGGATTAGATTTTGTAGACAGAAAGCCTTTAGCTTTTATCAAATAGTGGGTAGAATTCATTGAGATATTAAACGTTTGGAAAGTGCGTGCGTGTCTTCTTAATATTTATTTCAATGTCTTTTAATGAATTTATTTCTCATTCCTTTTCTATGTTAGAATTAACGAACACCAAGCAGCTATATTATTTCAAGTTTTTTGTTTGCAATATCCTCAAAATATAGACATTTTTTTTAAATGAACCAACATATTTACTCATATTAACTCAAAAATCTTAGTTTCTAAGAATTTTATTCACATAGCTACTGTACGTTTTTGAATTCTGGTTTATTGTAGCCTTTCGTATCTTCATAATTAACAACAAATAAACAAACAAAAAATGTTATGTAAGCTTTCTACACAAAAACATCTAAGTCAGGTGTTTTATTAACACTTATTATTTCAAAATCAAAGCCATTTCTTAAGTTTATTTTAGATTTAAATTTACTGGTGAATGATGGTGGTTTCTGTAATTGGTAGAGGTCACTCTTCTAAGTACGCAATGTTAGCAAAAATTACTTTAAAATAATTGATAAAACAAACACAGACAATTTTGTAACCTTATTTGTAAATTCATAACTCGTTTCTTCATTTAGTTTTATGTACACTCATCTAGATAGGTAATTAGATGGGACAGTGGTAAGTTTTCGGATTTACAATGCTTAAATCAAGGGCTTGGTGGACACAGCAGATAGACCGATATGACTTTGCTATAAGAAAACACACACACATATGTATTTCATTTTGTGTTTAATTAAGCATTAAGGGATTTGTTGACATATCAAATGCGAATAAATTTTAAAACCTGTCTATGCATGTTTCTTAGCTTTATTAGTATTGTTTATTAGAAGTATTTTTTTACCATTATTAGTGTTAAAACGTCTACATTAGAAAGCTTTGAACGTCACAAATTAGGTGTATATATGTATGTGTAGTTAAATTGTGTAGAGAAGACAAATAAATAAACTAAACAATATTTGAAAAAATAAAAACGCAACCACAAAAAAAAAATAGTCAACACCAGAGCCCAAATGACGGGGTGGGTCATCAGGTAATTATATACACAAATTGACATGTGCCGCAAAAAAAAAGTAAATACATAATATTTATCATCTGTTGAAACGTTTAACCCAATTAGTAAGTTTTGACATATTCATTATAAAAAAAACGAAAACAAACTTCAAAATTTAGTAAATATTAATAAATCTCTCCTTTTATTTTATTTGCTTGTAAGTAAAAAATCTTGAAAATATAAGGAAAACTTAATAACTAATCAATCATGGCCAGATGGTTAGGGAGCTCGACTCGCATTCTACAGGTCGCCCTTTCAGCCGTGGGGCGTTATAATGTGACGGTGGGTGGTGGTCTTACACTGTTAAATTATGGATGGCTAGCGCAGATATCCCTCGTGTAACTTTGTGCGAAATTCAAAACAAACTAACTAATTTATATCGTCAATTGTAATATATCTGTAAAAATCAATGCTATTTGATGTATTGCCATACGTTTTGCTTTTACCTTAATGTGCCACCCCAGTGTCTGCGGACTTACAACGCTAGAAACCGGTTTTCGATACCCCGTGGTGGGCAGGGCACAGACAGTCCATTAAGCTTTGTGCTTAATTACAAACAAAGAAGCAAAACTTATATTAATGCTAAACATCTAAACGTTTCTAACTGGTAAGAAATACTACCATTAATAAAATTAAGTTAATAAATTTAGCCTACTAAAGGTTAGAAAAACGTCTTCTTGGAAAACGTATATAAAAAATGGGTTCCCATATTGGAAATGTCAGCCCTATGATCCGATGAACAATGAGAACTGAGAAAGGAAACAGTAAGTGGTGCTTTCAGTTGTCATGGTACCGCCCTACCTACCAACTAGCCAATATGAAGATTTGTACAATGTGTTTGTGTAGACGGTGTACATATTATGGGTATTTTATCGATTTCCACACAATCATTTACACACAATCCATTCGATTTTAACACCTAGTACACGCTGGTACCACCATAGTATATGAACACTATATGAAATAGGAAAGAAGACATAATATATATGAAAATGAATGTGATACGTACCCGTGCTCACAGTGTAGGGAGAATAGATATGAATGTGGAAAACTCAGCAGTTTTTCACATAAACTGGGACGTCTGTGATAACATATATATTCTGACTTTCATAATACTGTGACTCTTGTATTCACACTCTTTAGTTTACAAGACTGACCAGTAGACATGACACATCGATCCACCGACACATGGTTTCTTGACACTGAAGTTTACATCATTCACACGGCAGGATGGATCAGTTGTACTGATGACAACTAAGATTCTAGCGATATAATAACATACAAATTGTAGATTTTGACATTTCATATTCCTACTCTTTCACATTCTAGCGATAGAATAACATACAAATTGTAGATTTTGACATTTCACATTCCTACTCTTTCATATTCTAGCGATAGAATAATATACAAATTGTAGATTTTGACATTTCATATTCCTACTCTTTCACATTCTAGCGATAGAATAACATACAAATTGTAGATTTTGACATTTCTCATTCCTACTCTTTCACATTCTAGCGATAGATTAACATACAAATTGTAGATTTTGACATTTCATATTCCTACTCTTTCCCATTCTAGCGATAGAATAACATACAAATTGTAAATTTTGACATTTCACGTTTCTACTCTTTTACATCACATCTGTGATTTATGCCCGTTAAAGATGTGATTTCTGTAACTTACCGGAATAACATTGTGTTTTCGAGTATGTGTTTCATACCCAGTTCCTCCCTTAATAACACTCTGATAAGGTAAACAAAAGCGTTTTGGTAGTTGGTACATGTGAGGTTATCATGTGTGTGTGCCAGTGATTGAAAATCATAATAGGGTCAAAAACAGACCTTATGGGGACTTATTGTCCGTTATCAAAAGCTACTGGTAGCGCAGAAGATATATAACACTGTCGCAATGCTATTCTGAAAAGATTGAATCATTTGACAACCGTTAATTGAATCAAATGTTACTATTTTAAGTGAATGATTGCTAATTAATTACCGAACACCTGGTAGAAGTTTATAATGTTAGCCAGGAACTAGATAATTTAATCTTTGGAGTTACATTACGATGGCAAAAGCCACATGTGGTTTTGCTACTGATATTAATAACTTTAAGGCAAAGATTTGTAATGATTTTTTTTATTTTAAAACATATTTCTGGGCTGTTTTTCAACCACAACATTACTTAATTTTTTCGCTTTTATATAATATTAACTACGATCAGCTCGAAGACAAAAATCCCTGCTGAACATTTATTTGAGATTACAAAGGTTTGTTTGATTTAGAGCAAAGCCACATTGGACTATTTGCCATTTCGCCCTGAAGGAATTAAACCCCGGATTTTAGCGTTGTAAGTTCGTATACTTACCTGTGGTCCACTAGGGGGACAAAAATTACAATGAATTTTCTGATAAAATGTTTTGAGACACACGTGAATGAAAATTAGAAATAAACTATTCCAGGGGGGCGCGTAACCACTATTCAATCATATTTCATTGCTAATCGTGTACACCAATACGGTTTAAGGAGGTGATTTTATGATTTTAGGCTGTAAATTTAATAGCACCTACAAATGAAAACTACAATAAAATGACATGACATAAAATCAATCTAAATCGAATAAGATTGTTTTTTATTCTAGGAAATTGAGCTGAAACTCTGTAGGTACTAACGACGATCGACCCAACTGTTGGAAGACGCAAAAAAACAAAACGAACTTAGTTCAGCCAAGTTTCCGTGAAGTCACGGTGTATGAACTAATGTCATGAGACAGTTAAAATGAGGAAGAAGAAAACTGAAGAACGTAAATGGTCAAGGTATTGATATATAATCACATGATTACTAGCTTCAGCAAGAGTATTATTTGGGAAAACAAGGTTGATTTGTTTCTTAACAAAGTTAGGATATGTTTCCGTGACTGAAGTACAGCCATCTGCTTGTGAAGAACTGAACAGAAAACGGTAACAATACATTATCGTTCTTGATTCTATTTAGAAAAGGAAGGAACCTCGAAGAAAGACCAACGGGAACACAGAGGGCAACTTAGAGATTTATAGTATTTTCTTGTTAGTGCTCTGCAAATGTATAAAGTAAAACTAGAGAAAAGATTTAGTTTGGTTCTGTCAATATTTCATGACGGATAATCACTGGAACAACAAAAAATATTATTGTTTTATCTTTCATAATTTCTTTACTTCTTCTATGAAACCGAAAAAATCTCGAATATGTAAAGTTTAAAAAAATATTTGACTTTGGTGTACGTTTCATTCAAACTACCGCCACTATCCTTCGAACTTTCTAGTTATCAAATTTGAAGAAGCTTCAGTTGTTCTTACAATATTTGCGAACTGAAACGTTTCTTAAAACACATTTTATCTTGACACTTGTTAACGAGAACAAAGCGCCATCTATAAAGGAAACCCCGTGTTATAACCTATAAACAAAACTCGGAAATACATTTTATCAGACTCTTCGGTATTATTTTAGATTTATGAAGTATACGTCATTAGTGTTGTAAGCCATTAACTTCTGTCTCATATGCCTGTTCTCTCAATATCTTTATTTTAGTACGCTTTCTAGGCTACTAATGACTTAAAAATATTAATTTTTAACTAATCATAAAATTGTGATAATATATATTAGAAAATTTATGAATATTATAGAACAACGTTCAATAAGGTTATAAAATTGCTTGATTTGAATCACTTTATTTTTAGGTTCTGTCGGATTTGGTTTCGCAGGAGCAAGCGTAATACACATAACAGCATAAGGCAGCTATGTCTGACTTACAGTTTTACTATTCCTCAGATTAGCTGTAGGTCTTATAGAAGAAAAAAATATACTAGCGACCTTGTCTGATTCAAGTTTCCGTTATGGATCAGACGCTTTGCGGTTCTTATAGAACGATCATTTACCAATAATTTGGTTTGATTGATATTATCGCTGTATATCAGACGATTTATAGGGTCTATTTAGTTCTTGCATGACGAACTAGCTTCAAAATCAATGATTTCCTGTTCACATTATAAGTATTTCTAGAAATGTGAAAAAAACTATAGCATCATATCATTTTAAGACGTCCTCTAGTGATGAACCACCAGAACTATATCTCATTTGTTAAGAGTAATATTAGGTATGCGTAATTTGTTAAGGGTAAAGTTATGTATATATATGCACCCAACATATGTATGTATCCTGTATGTATGTATGGCTGAATCATCCAACCGTAATATCTTTAACTACCCACGCTATACGTCGTTACTAAAGCTAATCTTGGATCGAAAAAATAAAACATTAAATTGAGAATATACAAGATTGTTGGTTGAGTTTATATTTTTATTATTAATAATTGAAAGGCATTAAACTAAACAATGTGGTTGAATTTTTTGTTGTCCTTCTGTTTAACAGATACTTGTTTAAAAAAGCATGGATAAGCTATGTATATATCTTCCATTCGATAAATTTTTGTTCCAACACTAGAATTGTTTTTGTTGTTTTGATACGTTTTGTTTAGACGTAGCATGTGTTCAAGTTTAGGTATCCATACATCTGACCCTTTCTTATATCCATACATCTGACTCTTTCTTATATCCATACATCTAACCCTTTCTTATATCCATACATCTGACCCTTTCTTATATCCATTACATCTGACCCTTTCTTATATCCATACATCTGACCCTTTCTTATATCCATACATCTAACCCTTTCTTATATCCATACATCTGACCCTTTCTTATATCCATACATCTAACCCTTTCTTATATCCATACATCTAACCCTTTCTTATATCCATACATTTCTCATTGTATCAAATTAACTATGTAATTACATATTTGATACTTTCTAGCATTATTCGAAGTCAAATAAACTTATAAGCGTTTTATGAGCTTTGTAAGTTTGTTTGTATGCTTTAACAATTTCGTCTAAAGCTTCAGAAGGCTATATGTGCATAGCTATCAGTAATTTTTGAGCAAGGCAGCTAATCAACAGTACTCACCGCCAACTCTTATTTGACTATATAGTGGTATTTGACTTTCAGTATTACAGCACACCCACTGCTCCAAAATGTAGAGCATGTTTTTGCAGAAATGGGACACAAACCGTGAACTTTTGGATACACAGACTGTGCACTCTAATAGTAGACCACGTCCTTCCCATATAAAAATCTCTAATGACTTCATAAGGATTAACATAGTATTATTA
>NW_013665691.1:363475-368957 GCF_000517525.1 Limulus polyphemus
ACTATATCAAGATCTAAATATATATTTCTTTAAGCAACAATATGTTGAAATACGTTCCCAATAATGTTTTTCAGGCACATTGTGCTACTATATTAAGATCTAAATATATATTTCTTTAAGCAACAATATGTTGAAATACGTTCCCAATAATGTTTATCAGGCACATTGTGCTGCTATATTAAGATCGTTTTTCGTCCCTATACTCTCTATGTTTAGGACTAGAAGTAGTGATTAATTTGAGGTCAAATGACCAATAGAAGTACATACATTATGTGAAATTCGTTACAAACCTAATTTTCATACTCAGTCATTATATAAACTAGTTGAAATGAGAATTGTTAACTTCTACCTCAAGGACAGATAATAAATCTCAAGGAAAATATTTTAATTCTAGTTTAAAATACAAAAACAATTATGTTTTATTTATACGAATATCATATTTTTAGCTAGCATACTTTGTCGTTTAAAATTCTTCAACGTTTTGCAAATTGCTTAAAAAATATATATTTAGGAAGTAGCATATCGAATTTATTATTATGAACAAATTTTCTATTCAGATTTACATAGCAGAATATATGAAAGTAGCATATCGAATTTATCATAATGAACAAATTTTCTATTCAGATTTACATAGCAGAATATATGAAAGTAGCATATCGAATTTATTATTATGAACAAATTTTCTAGTTCAGCTTTACATAGCAGAAGGTTTAAGAGTAGTATACCGAATTTAGTATTAAAAAAGTGTTATCTAACAAGTAATTCAATGAATGCTTTGTTTGTTGTTGTTACACTTTTCCAATATAACGATCTCTAATGACTTCATAAGGATTAACATAGTATTATTAACTGCTCTAATAGTAGACCACGTCCTTCCCATATAACGATCTCTAATGACTTCATAAGGATTAATATAGTATTATTAACTGGAATTTTTACTATATAAAACTGACGTAAAAATCCTAAGCTAATGTTTTTGAAGGCATTTTTTTATCGTAATCGATGTGAGAGTATTATTTTAAAACATAAGCATATTTGTTTGTATGTTAATAAGTTATCAATAACAGGCAACTACAACTCATTTAGCACTACAATATTGTTATGAGGTGAAAACATTTCTAAGGCTTTGGTTTGGTTTCTTTTGAATTTCGCGCAAAACTACAAGTGGGCTATCTGCGTTAGCCGTCCCTAATTTAGCAGTTAAAGACAAGAGGGAAGGCACCACCCACTGCCAACTCTTGGGTGACTCTTTTACCCACGAATAGTGGGATTGACTGTCACATTAGAATGCCCCTACAAATAAAAGCTCGAACCCGCGACCCTCAGATTGCGAGTCGACTGCCCTAACCACCTGGCCATGCCGGGCCCCATTTCTAATGCAGGCTTCAACAAATATTTTCAGATTTAGGAGCCAGCCCAAAAATCTCAAGAGTCAAGTGTGCCTAACCTAGCTTCACTACTGTTTATACTGGGAAATGGGGGGCTACATTAGTGCCTAGATTATCCGTGCCTCCGTTATTTGCAATCCTCGATTATCCGCGGTTTTTTCTTTTCCCCAAATTTCCTCAAAATAATCGTGCCATTACAATTCTAGACAATAACTTTTACATGTTTTGGAACAATTGTCGCTCAGAAATTAATTTTGGTTGCAAAAGTTCAGGTGTTACATAATATCCGGGTTTTTCGCGTGCAGGATCGGGCGGGCGTTCAAATCGTAAGTCGGCCTGTTAAAGCCTAGCCTTGCCTTTTTAAAAAAAATTAGCTGTTAAGAGAGGAATACAAAATTTTTGTAGCTTGGTTAACTTTATTTGGTTGGTGATTTGAAACATAGTATACAAAAACACACAAAATATACATTAAGATTTCTTAAATATTTCACTCAACTTCAGTTGTCGCCCGCTGTTCTATGCTACACGGAGGGTGTCCTTTAACCACAGATGCATGTTCAGGTTGTATTGGGGTGTCGCCCAGTTACGCATTGTCCTGTTCCCTACAGATAATTGGTATCTTCCCCCTGTTTTAACAAATGCTTTTTCGTAATAATTCCCAAGCTAAGATTTGTGATAATTTTTGACTTATTATTAACAGGCGTCGATAGGGTGCGAATGCACTTCTGTGTTCATAGCAGAAAAAGTGCCGAAATTTAGGAGCTATTTATGCCTGTGTTAGCGATTAAATTAAACTAAAACAGGAACGGGCAATCAAAAGTAGAAGTATTATAGGAGAAAAAGTGAAAAATTGAGCGTGACCAACTGACTGACCGACCGACGCTTGGCTTTTATTATTATGATTGTGACGACTTTTATAATTTTTCATGATAATGTGATTAAATGCCAGTAAAATGATTATAACTTAAAACAAGTTACTTAAATATACTGAACATTTTTTGTTTAGATTAAATAATGGGCTAACTAATGCCTCGATTATCCGCGATTTTTTGCTCCCCCCCCCCGGACCAGTGCGGATAATCGAGGCACCAGTGTTTATTTATTTACTTTCACAGCTACGAGTGCATGCTAACGATCACATGATATCAACAAACACTTGATAGTATTGGCTGATCTAACTGCCTTTGGTCTAGTCTGAGTCTAAACGCATGCACTGATTGGTTGAATTGAGAGAAAGAAGGAAGACAAAATGGTGTGAGATTAGTAACGTGTTGTGCAACTGCAGCACTTCATTCCTGAAAAAACATTGAAGTGCTGAATCCGCCATCAAAATCCTAGAAACGAAGTTTGATTTAGGACTCAAAGAATGCGCAAATAGTATAGTTCCGGACTTCCAAGAGTCCAGAACTGTTCTACATTCGAGTTCTATTTAACACAGCCCTATGCACGTAAATAAAAGGGGAGAAAATACTTGGCGCCATGATGACATTTTTAGTCGTCATGGCGACCTGGCGCTCGGGATTTGTCGAGGCCAGTTCTAAGGGGATGTTGTTGTTTTGTTTTTAGCCGCGGCATAGGGGCTCATAGAATAGTTCTGTGTTTTTTACAATTATAAACGTTTAGTTCATAGCTCCATCTCTTGACCTATTTGAGATCTAATTACAACCGCGGCTATTGAGGATTCCCTCTTCTTTTTTATATAAAGTTTATATTATTGCATGAAAACACTGAGAAAAGTGACTAAATTTGCTTTAAACAAAATAACAACTCTCGATAAAATAATAAAAGTACTGACTGCTTGGAAACCAGATTCTGATGTTGCACAAAATCGTAACAAAGTTTAGATATGTTTAGAGAAATTATGAGCCCCCCCTTCAGTGGCACAGCGGCATGTCTGGGGACTTACAACGCTAGGAACCAGGCTTCGATACCCGTGATTGGCAGAGCACAGGTAGCCCCTTGTGTAGCTTTGTGCTTACTTACAAACAGAAGCGCTTAAATAATATTTTACAGTTTCGAGTATCAGTCAAGCATATGGAAAATTAAATAAAATTAATTCTTTAGTATAAACTATTTTGTGAACACAACCAATTCATTGCTTCAAATATATATTTGAGACTGTGATTATTCCATGTAGCGTTTCACTGTCAAGAGCTTCTATGATTATAAGGGTACAAATATCTTTGGTGGCGTTTCACTGTCGATAGCTTCTATGATAATAAAGGTACTAGTATCTTTGGTGACGTTTCACTGTCAATACCTTCTATGATAATAAAGATACTAGTATCTTTGGTGGCGTTTCACTGTCAAGAGCTTCTATGATAATAAGGGTACAAATATCTTTGGTGGCGTTTCACTGTCGATAGCTTCTATGATAATAAAGGTACTAATATCTTTGGTAGCGTTTCACTGTCAAGAGCTTCTATGATAATAAGGGTACAAATATCTTTGGTGACGTTTCACTGTCAAGAGCTTCTATGATAGTAGGAGTATTTCGTTCGTATTGAGATTTATGCAAAAAATAAATCTATCTTAAGCATTAATTTTAGCTCTTTTTTTTTTACACAGAATGTAAAGGTAAAGGTTTTCGCACCCAAATGTTTATGTCCCTTTCTACCTTTTTATTCCACTTTAAGAACATGATGTGGTCATTTAGTTTCCCCGATATGTTGTTTTTTATATTCAGAAATTGCTTTGTACAGCTTGTACCAAGATATTTTATTTTCCTTTGGATCATTTACACAGAATGACAAAGGCCATAGATGATCGATGAAAAAAACAAAACAAGCGGATACGTGTTCTGTGTTAGAGTAAACGTTAATAAGTATACATAGTAGCAATTTCTATAGGACCGTGTATATTACTTTTAGTAAGAGAACGTAGACTATCGTAAGGTGTTTATGATAGTTTTAATTTTGCAAGAACATAATAATAATAAGATTGAAAGCAATGTTAATTGCAAAATTATAACATTGTACAAAACATTAAAATACTAAGACGACAGAAATTAATTTTAAACATTAGAGTATCGTTTTGCGAAGTAATTATTATATTAAAAAGTTTGAAAATCACAAATCTTAGTAACTTTATATAAGCCATTATTGTTTTTTTCTTTTTCCATGATATTTTGTATCAAGTGAATAGAATTTTTTGATATTTGTTTCATCCTAGATGTCTTAATGTACTGTAGAAATTTGGAAAACAAGCACAAGTCCTCTAATTAAATAATATTTTGCTTGACCGATGTTGTAAAGGAGCAATCAAGTAGTTAAAAACTTTGATCTTTTTTGTGGTATTTCTCCACCAGGATTGAACGGGTTTTCGAAACTTCCTAGTCCCACTAGCTCCTTGTTAAGTTGTGTTTCGTACTTTTCATATAATATATATTTTTTCAAACATATAAAAATATAATTTATCACTTATATGTCACTTTTAAGTACATCTGTACCTTAAATGTTATACGTGGTTATGACTCACTGTTACAGACGAAATGATATACAAAAATAAATATATTTCAAAATGTCATATTGTTTGCTAATTAAGTGGGTATTTCTTAAAGCAACGAGTTTTCACTCTTCAGAGATATTGAACTGGATAGACCAAGGCTTTAATCTGAAAATGAGAGAGAATACAGTGTAGTACTTGAGCAAGTTTAATCGATAAAGTATTGTTCAATGAATCAATTTTTTTTTATAAAAGGATATGAGACTAATTTTCCTGAAGTTATTTCATAAGTTTATGTATCCACGTTTTGTTTCATAAAAATATATATATCAAAAGTTGAAACTATGTTAATTCCAAATTTTCTAGTTCAGCTTTACATAGCAGAAGGTACGCAAGGACGTGGTCTACTATTAGAGCAGTTAATAATACTATGTTAATCCTTATGAAGTCATTAGAGATCGTTATATTGGAAGGACGTGGTCTACTATTAGAGCAGTTAATAATACTATGTTAATCCTTATGAAGTCATTAGAGATCTTTATATGGGAAGGACGTGGTCTACTATTAGAGCAGTTAATAATACTATGTTAATCCTTATGAAGTCATTAGAGATCTTTATATGGGAAGGACGTGGTCTACTATTAGAGCAG
>NW_013665691.1:369854-409264 GCF_000517525.1 Limulus polyphemus
GGGAACGTATCTCAACATATTAAGATATTAAACATATTTTCGAAATATGTCTTGTCTTCACTAGGAATCGTGAAAAGTTCATATTACGCATGGATGGCGCAGTAATAAACCTGAAGCTAGTCAGAGTTCTCAGTGGGCGAAACTTCAAAGCGTTCTTGTACAGATCTCATCTCACGGTTGGCAAACGAGGGGTTGAAGCTGAACCGATTTTATCATGCAAGCAAAACGTTAACGTACGGGACACACCCTTACACATTAGTATCTAGTTTCAATTATTCTAAAGTAGGTCAAATTAATCTTTAAATGAAATATGAAGGATTCAAATATCAATTCGTTTCCGAGTCTATTGTAACTATGGATGTAGAGAGACCTTCACTGAACTGCCAATTATTGTTAACAGACCAAATAAAAAATTAAACAATAATTAATCTTTACAAAATATAGTCTATATGTATTATGAGCCCTGAACACAAAAGTTTGTGCATCAGAAGTCGAGAAATGTGATTGAAAGTTTAAAATAGCAAATCTGTGGAAAACTAGTATTGATATATTTCAAATGAAGAAAGGCTCTTATGATTGTAGTTATTAACCACCATGACGTTTTACTTTTTTAGGAAGCTTCCATCGATGTTCTTTCAAGGTAGAAAGTAGAATGATCGAAGACGTTATATTATAATGGTAAAAAGAGGAACAGCTGAAACTGAATGCTTGTTACCACAGCATGGACGATATGTAAATGTGTACAGTCAATGAACTCTTCCATTGTAGAACTTGGCCTTTACGATTAATTATCTTAATGAATTTACTTAATATGCTGAACGGTAAATTCCAACAATCTAAGGTAACATAATAATGATGAATTTTTGTAAAACATTTGTTTTATTTGAATCGTTTCCTATATACACTTGACAATAATGAAACTTGGAGATTTATTGTTTGAATTTGTTAAATTATTTACTATATTTAAACGAATAGCAAAGTTCAAAACTAGTGAAACGTTTGTATTGTGGTAGATTGCTGATAAATTACAATTTAAAACTCGTATATACTTAAGTAGTAGTAGTTTAGATTCGAAATTTTACGTTACAATATTTAGTGTTTAAACATTGTTGAATTAAATAAACAGGATTTCATGATATAAAGTTAAAATTGTCAACATATCATCTTTAATACCTAAATAAAAATATCTAATGACACTGAAGTCGTTGACAGAATAAACAACAGATAAAGGTAGTTGAAAGCTTATTTATATTCCCTAAAAGCATGCCTTCAATCAATGCGTTGTTTCACTGCTACTTCAATACGTTAGGAAGTGAGTTCTACTAGAACCAACAATCTGTTCCGTAGTTACTTCAATATTATAGAAAGTGAATTATATTAGAACAAACAATTTGTTCCGTAGTTACTTTAATATTATAGAAAGTGAGTTAAATTAGAACCAACAATTTGTTCCGTAGTTACTTTAATATTATAGAAAGTGAGTTAAACTAGAACCAACAATTTGTTCCGTAGTTACTTTAATATTATAGAAAGTGAATTATATTAGAACCAACAATTTGTTCCGTAGTTACTTTAATATTATAGAAAGTGAATTATATTAGAACCAACAATTATAGTAGAAATTAATATAGTAGTTACTTTAATATTATAGAAAGTGAGTTATACAAGAATCAACAATCTGTTCCGTAGTTACTTCAATATTATAGAAAGTGAATTATACTAGAACCAACAATTTGCTCCGTAGTTACTTTAATATTATAGAAAGTGAATTATACTAGAACCAACAATCTGTTCTGCTGCCACTTCAGTGCTGTAGGAAGTGAGTGCGGCTTGAACAAACAACTATTTCACTGTTACTTCCGTGCTATAAGAAGTGAGTGCGGCTTGAACAAACAACTATTTCACTGTTACTTCCGTGCTATAAGAAGTGAGTGCTGCTTGATTAAACAAGTTATTTTCCTACTACTTCAGTGCTGTAGGAAGTGAATTCTATTTGAGCAAACAAGTTTCTTTAGAAAATAAATGCTATGGGTAATAGATTCGTTCAATGAAAATTTTCACTTTTAGTTTTGAATAGTTATTGTTAATATAATGTTCAGTTCAATATAAATCCTCCGATGGGACAGCGGTAAGACTAATGACTTATAACGCTACAATCCGGGGTTCGATTCCTCGGGATGGAGCAGATAACCACTGTGATTTTGCTCTTAGATTACAAAACAGTTCAATATAAATATAGTATCCATAGACTTCTGTACTAATCGATTGCTGTGTTTGGGCTGGAAAGATTGTAATGTAATTTTGTAGTGAGTTTTATTACGGTAGGAAACAGATACTATTCCTCCATTTTTTGTAGAACACAATTATTATTACACTGAATGTATTAAAAATATACTTAGTAGAAAGTTAGTTAAATTACTAAATTTAATGGGTAGCCAATAAAAGGATTATGTTTGTTATTTTGTAAAAAACAAACAAAAAACACACACACGAAAAACGAAAATAATTACTGTACTTTAACGGGCTGTATGGTCATAGTTTTGTGGCAAACGAGAACATTGTTATATTATTTTAGAAACCAAAAGCTATGAAGGTATTTTCGTGAACTAGAAAAATATTACAGCAACACTTTGACCATATCCAGTTCAGTGCTTCGTTGTTTCTACGAGGGCAGATGGCAACATTAAGTTTTAGAAAAATGTTGATTTATGTAAACTTTATCAACATCTGTTTTGGATAAAGTAATACGAGCAATCCAATATACTAACCCTAATTTCAGTTTTTTGTTCCTCAAATTATAAATTTTATTTTGGAAGGAGAAATATTTAAGTTTGTCAATATATGATACACAGTTGCAACACATTGGTCTTTGTGCATATTTCTAGCTCAAATATTCCCAAAAGAGGGACGTTTTAAAGTTGGTGATATCAAATATTGTAACATTAAACAACTGTAATTTTTATTATGTAATTTCTAAACTTCTAAACTAGTAAGGCTATAAAAATATTGTGTAAAAGCTGGAACTGTTTCATGCTTTCAATCTGTTTCTCGTAGAGCTTATTTACTTTTTTATATGAGTTTTAACCTTCGAAATGTTTAGTTATTACCCCTTTCTTTGGTCATATGTTTGTTGAATTTCGCACAAAGTTACTCGAGTGCTATCTGCATTAGCTGTCCTTAATTTAGAAGTGACAGACCAGAGGGAAGGCAGCTGGTCAACACCACCAATGTCAACTTTTGGGTTACTTTAATTGAATAGTGGTACTGACCGTCATATTATTAAGTCCCCATGGGTGAAAGGGCGAGAATGTACGACAAGGAGTTTCGATCCCGCTGCCCGTAGATTGCATGTTGACCACCTTAACCATCATGTCATGCCTGGTCATATGCATTCAAGAAGTTCAACCACATCATAATTTTTGTGTGTTTTCTATGTTCCGTAAAGGAAATAAATTATTATTTTTGGTTCCCTAACTGTTCTTTATTTCATTAAAATTATTATTTGTGGTTCCCTAACTGTTCTTTATTTCATTAAAATTATTATTTTTTATTCCCTTACTGTTCTTTATTTCATTAAAATTATTATTTTTTATTCCCCTAACTGTTATTTATTTCATTAAAATTATTATTTTTGGTTCCCTAACTGTTCTTTATTTCATTAGAATTATTATTTTTTATTCCCTAACTGTTCTTTATTTCATTAAAATTATTATTTTTTATTCCCTTACTGTTCTTTATTTCATTAAAATTATTATTTTTTATTCCCTAACTGTTCTTTATTTCATTAAAATTATTATTTTTGGTCCCCTAACTGTTCTTTATTTCATTAAAATTATTATTTTTGCAGTTACTTTAGACTCCCATTGTTAATTTTTAACTAATGCAGTCTTACAGTGTACTTCACCCTAGCTTGAGCTTGAAGATTAGCAGAACTCTTTTTGTACATAATGTATAAAAGAATTACAATTACAAAATTTATAAATAAAATATAGTACGTCAAATACTATCTATTGATATTAGTTTTAATGTTGAACATGTTTTATGACAATTTATTTTAATAATATAGGCTAGGTTCTGACCTAGTTTCACCTGTGAGTGTTTGTTGCTATTGAAAAATGTGTATGTTTGTTGGAATACAATAGATAAAGAACAATAACGTGGGTGCGAAAATGTGTAGCGTTTTGCTTAAATGTTGAATAGAAACTTCTCTCAATGAGAGACAATTCTTAGGGTGTGAAATGAATAAGGTTATATCAGAACTAAAATATAGTATGGAATGGTTTTCAGAGAAAATACGTTTTGTAGACGTAGCGGCATACTTAGTTTTGTTTTAGCACAAGGTTATACAATGGGCTATTTGTGCTGTGTCCATCGCGGGGAGCGACTCCTGAAGTTTAGTGTTATAAGGACTGAAGGTTAACGGGAGACTAGTTTACAAGCTGAAATATTAATTTGTGTACAAACATGTTTATCGTTGTTGTTGTTTTTGAAGGCAATTTGTATTGCACAATGAAAGGTGAGTTAGCTAATTAGAGAACAAGCGTTTTGGTTGTGATGTAGTATTAATTGCAGATTAACCGTTGAAGTTTGAAGTACTACTGTGTGGGTGTAGTTTTTACAAAACAAGTAATGCAACGGTCGTCGCTGCTGCTTTTTTTTTCGCAACAAAGGGTGAGGTTTTGTTGGCAATGAATGTCAGAACCAGTTAAGTTGTACTAAGGATTATTGCCTTTGTATGAAGTTATCGAATGTTGACTGTAATCTAACTTCATACGAAACGAATGGTGTGATATCAGAGTGAAAAGAAGCAATTAATAAAGATGTTTTTCGTTGGAAAAAACCCTTACTGTTTATCTTTTAGTTAACAAGTTTCATGACGGGGAAATTCGGAAAAAAGCTAATATAATGATAGCAGTTTAATAATGAATAACAATAATAATTATTTTTGAACCTAACGAATACAGTGAAATTGCAGTCTTGTAAAACCATGGTACTCAAGTTTGTTGTTTAGTTAAAAACACGTATTATGACTAGCTTTTGAATATATAAAACTTCGTATTAGTGTCATTAGTTGGATCACAACTTTATATTGACTCATTTCAGCGTTTATTCACTAAGATAGTGTCGTTTTTATTTACATAATTTTTTGGTTGGGAATGGTGTATAGGAATGGTTGAGAATAAGACTCGTTCCAACTCCATACTACTAATGACTGAGACAAAAAAAAACTAATTTGTGGTGAGTAATGCAAGAAGTAACGTGTAGAGAAGGTGGGGAAACGGAGAATAAATCCATTCAGGCTTAGAGATAAGCAGCAAAACGGAAGGACGGATAGCTAAAGAGAGTTACACGTGTCAGACTTCGTCTGCCTGCGTTTACAAAATAGAGTGTGTGATAAAGTTGCAACAGACTGGTAACGTATAACATTAAAGAAAATCTGATCTTTATGTGTTTCTTAACGTAAAGTGGGGGACCGAAGGTACTGAATTTTAAATTTAAACAAAGTAAAAATATCCTTTGATCTTCTAGGTTCTAGCGCTCTTCATTTTCTTTGGGATGAAGAAGAGTAACAATTTGGATATGTGCAATATTATACATTTGCAGCTAGTAAATATAATTCCGACTGTTTGATGTTGCTGAAAAATCTCCATAGCTGAAACCCACAAGATAAAAATAAAAGGAAGAGACGATGAAGAAAGACGAAAAACCTTATGTATGAAATTCAAATATACCAGAAACGGTGAAGAATTTAAGTACTGTCTCTGGGCTTGATCCTGAGAGGAAATTTCTTTCAATAAACTTTGAATGTGTCTGTAATCCAAAGCTGTTTTGTATAGACATTGTTATATTGACTTGGGCATTTTAGCAGTAGAGTTTATACGATGCCGACTTATAGACCCTTGTCAGAGTTCAGTTATATTTATTCAACGTAGACGTTGAAGGCTTTCTCGAAGGTTGCGTTTTTTACATCACCATTGATTGCTTATGGTAGCGTTTCAGTCCCATGGGTTCTGGATGCTCATAAACTAAAGAAATCTTTGTCCTCGGTAGGTACATTTTGTTCTGGTATTACAACATTCTTACACTTATTCTCTTCTCTAGGTTTAGTTGCATAGATGAGACTATTATCCACTCAAGCCCAAAATGTTTAAGAGTCATTCCAGCTTTCCAGCATGTCTCAATGTTCAGCCAACTCGTTTGATCTTGTTATAGGTTTGTGGCTTGTAGAAAATAATATATTGCATTTGGTCTTATATTCTTATCTGTTTTCTATATTCAAGGAGCTAGATTACGGTTAGACAGATAATTCTCGAGAGTATTTTTCATTAACGAATATGTGTGTGGTATGCTTTCCAATTTTTGCTTCAATAGAGCTCTGATTACAAATGTAATTTTTCTCTTGCCTCTATACACGGTATTACTCCTTCTTGAGAGTTCCCGCGTGGTTAAGACTTGGGATAGATATCAGTTTTTGTAGGTGGATTTCCTATAAGCTAAGGTAGATATTTAGGTGTCTGTTGACAAGAGCATCCAGGAAAAGAAGATGTCATTTTCTGAAACTGATTCGGAAGAAATGTGTGTTCTTCTTTTCTGAGTATTACGAATGTTCTTGAAATTATAAATATAACCAAACATCCCTTTAAAACGCTGGTATTTTTCTCGTCATGCTCATAGTGTTTCTATCATGGAAATAAAATTATACGCGTGTAGAAAAATTAACATTCCAGATGTTTGGCTGACGTTGTCGTATTCAACGACAGATCTCCTGGACAATGACATGTTGTAAACAAAAGAGATTTCTTTAATACTTACTTGACATATATCTATGACTTAGAATTCATAGACGACTGAATAAAGGTATAATGTGAAAAAACTATCTACAGTAAGAAATGATATTTTATTTCATCAAATAATATTTCTACGATCTCCCTGTTTAAGTATTTAACCATTTAACTTTTAATCTTGATGAAAATAAAAATAATAACATTGAGCATACTTTGACTGCTGCAAAGTTAGACTAACTGACGAGACATGGCATTAACGGAAGTCCTCTTTGGCAGAGATGTGAAAGACTGATTTTGTTTTATATATACACTTGACTTAACATTAGTAGTAGTGTGAGTAGGAGGATTGTGTGAATAAAAATAGTCTAACATAAGGTTTCAACAAATTTATTAAGTTTAGGTTTACACATTAACTTATGTTTTGCAGCATCGCATACAAAAACAGAGACACGTTTGGTTATCGTTGGTGAGGTATTAAACAAAACGCCTCCTGGACAGATATGTTAGAAATGATATTTTAGCACATATTTAGTCTGAAATCCTTAATGAATTGGTCATGGTGAATTTAATAAGGAAACATGTGTAGTTTGAAGAGACGTTTCCTCACTTTTCTTAAGTAGTAAAATACAGGTCTCTTGTAAGAAAAGTAAATAATAGCATTTCACCACTAACGTTTAGTATACACAGCTGCTAATGACGTGTCTCATTGATTAGTAAGGTCAGATGAGTTATTGCATTAGTTAAAACTCCATTTATATAAGTTGTTTATGGACGTCAGCATGCATTTCGTTTTTTAACAGTCAGTATGAAGAAATATCGATAGGAGCCTGACAATGACTTCAAACACTTCATTTGTTAAGTAGGCCAATACAGACTTCTGAAAAGGGGATTGTATGATAACACTTAAATAAATTGTTTTTGAATGTTGCTGCTACATACAGATGTTAACGGACTGATTTCAAGATGAAGTTTTGTAATCAATGTAAGTTTGTTGTGACGTTTTATAACACTCGTAATTCTACAACGGATTTTTCTTTCTTATTTTTTGATTATTATATACATGACCTAAATGCTTCTTAAAGGAGCAGTCATCGGTTTTAAAGTATAGAAAATGCTGAGCCATGTTTTCCTGAAGTCACATTTTAAATCTTAACATATTTTTAATAAAGTTAGCAGAATAATGAAATCAAATATGTTTGTATTCACGCTTACTTAGACATTCTTAAATAGGAAAAATATTGACGCGCAGTTAGCGAAGGTAACTAATGGTATAAGTGAAGAGATGATAGGTGATTCTAGCGAGGATAACTCGTCACATCTGAAGAGATGACAGGTGATGTTAGCGAGGGTAACTCGTCACATCTGAAGAGATGATAAGTGATGTTAGCGAGGGTAACTCATCACATGTGAAGATATGATAAGTGATGTTAGTGAGGGTAACTCACACGTAAGTGAAAAGATGACTGATGATGTTAGTGAGGGTAACTCGTCACATGTGAAAAGATGACTGATGATGTTAGTGAGGGTAACTCACACATAAGTGAAAAGATGGCAGGTGATGTTAGCGAGGGTAACTCATCACATGTGAAGATATGATAAGTGATGTTAGTGAGGGTAACTCATCACATGTGAATATATTATAGGTGATGTTAGTGAGGGTAACTCACACATAAGTGAAGAGATGATAGGTGATGTTAGCGAGGGTAACTCATCACATAATTGAAGAGACGATAGGTGATGTTAGTGAGGATAACTCGTCATGTGTAAAGAGATAATCGCTCTATCAATTCTAAAATTTGAAATATATTGTTAGATTATTGAATGTTGATTTAAATGCTTAAACCTTCTTTACAGTTAAAATTTGTGTTCTTGAGAATGATCGCACCAGTAATCGAAACGTCGTACCTGTTCTAAAACAAATTCCTTTCTGTAAAAGCTGTAACTTGTAATAAAATATGTTATTTATACTATTAAATATGAATACACACAAGGTGAATCACGGGATGCAGCATCTATGGATTTCTGTATGATTGGATTGTTGAAACAGACATTAGCAAACCACGATCCTCGTATACTAGTTGGATTATGAAAAGCAGGCAAGGAACATTGGTGTGCTTTGAACATTACAGTGTTATAATGGAGAAGCTTACAATGGAAATTATGCTGCGGGGCTTTTGCCATGATACATGTTCGTCAGATAAAGCATGCCAGACGTGATAATATAGACTAACGACGTGCTGAAGCTCCAAAATTGTTTTAAAACAATGGACTGTATAAGTTATCAAGTGTGATAACACGCTTAAATCAAAAACTTTGAGAACATGAATATTCATATTTTTAAAGCTCAAAGAGAAAGAAATTAGAGAATAAAACCCTTCAGTAAATTATGTGAGGTATACACTATGAGGTATACAAGAATTGGTATATTGTGACTTAATAAGTGTAAGATTATCAACAGTATCGTCAAGTTCTAGACACTTGCATATGAAAAATAAACATTTTTTAGTGAAATAGAATCTTATGTCTTACACTGATCTTGTTCTATCTCTTTGTGCATTTTGATATTTTTAAATGTGTAAAACAAACTTTTTACTTTTTACATGGTGAGTCTCATGAACAAAGAAGCTTCTAGTGTTCATCTTTTTATACATTTGAATATTTTTAATTATATTTCATATTTTACATGTTAACTCGTTTGAATTTGATATTTGTAGTCTTTATCTTTCAATACATTCCATTATTGTAAAGTTATCAAATTCAAGCTATTACATCTTTCCTGGCAAATCTCTTAAATGTATAAGCTTGCAGTTTTTATCTCTGTATCCAATTTCACACTTTTAAAAAGTACAATCCGAACTGTTATATTTATATGGGAGTCGCCTTAGCTTTGCACTCTATTATGCAACCTTGGTATTTATGCACTTTGTTGCACCGTTGATTGGACACTTCACTACATGTTATGGGTTCTTTCCTTTCGCGATGGGGCTTTTGGCTGACTGGATGGAGCCTGGAGAAAGGTTCAAGTACAGTCGTGATTGCTGTATAAAAATGGGTAGATGTTTTAGTGGCTGGGAGCTATATGATGACCATTTTTTAGTGGCTGGGAGCTATATGATGACCATGATTTGGTGGCTGGGGGCTATATGGTGACAGTCTCAGCTGACAGAATATGTTCCTCCATTGTCTCTTTGTTTAGCAGCAGTTAGAGTCAAGGTAGCTCTGGGGCTTTAGGTATGGTAAGAAATTAGAAGAATTCTCCATCACAGAATTTTGCCAACTTACAATGAGGAGAAAAACAACAAGGCAGCAAGAGAGTTCAAGAAGTTTGTTAATTTGGCCTTTAATATATCAGAAACTCTGTCGACGATATAGAGTTGAAAGTTGTAATATGGACAGTTTCAAATAAATCTTCTCTGGAAAAAGATCTTAGATATGGGACAAGAATGAAATATAAGAGATGAATTACCATTTCTGTGTACAGATGTAAAAACACTTACCATTATTCAAGAAAATGTTTCCCAAGTTTCTGTGAATAAAAACCTGCCAAACAGGTCCCATGCTCAATTCCCATACTTTCATACTCTCTGTTGGGCCATTGCTTAGCAACAACAAAACCTCCCATAATTTAACGTGGTTACCACTCTTAAATGCACGAGTTCTTTCACCACTGTCCCTGAGGATCCATTAATAGACTTTTTGTACTTCAATTGAATTTAGCCTCCGGTAAAAGCTTAGTAAAACTTTAAGGAACTAACAGCAATGCCATCCATATGTTATTTACACACCTTAATGTGTGTAACTTGTGACCCCATGAGGAAGGGGTGGTTGTGGGATATTCCAAAAGGAGTTGAAAAGATGCGCTAAATCATATAGTCATAGTACACACTATAGTGTGCTCAAACTGCAGCTTTTACAGATAATAAAACTTGAGAACATTTCTGGTAAGAAAAGTAAGCTTACGAAATATTTCAATCCAAACAATTGAGCATATTACAATAAAACTAATAAAAACGTCTGATACATTGTTTGCCCTTGGCTTAATACACAATCTCAATTTATCAGTTTCATTTTCTCTAGATGAATTCACGTGTTTATAAGTATTCCAATTTTACCCACTTGCGTCATTGTTTCCCTTAATATAGCATAAACCAATTAGTTATTTTCATCTTACCACTAAAGAATCTGCCAGACTATAAATGTTTGAATTCTAAAAAACAAATATAATTTTTTCACCGACACCAATGAAGATAATGATAGTTTATATCTTTATATATGTTATTCGTTATTATCCTACCAGTTGTAGGAAGGATAATAAAACTTAACTCTCTCAGCACCAGAAAATATCTAGCTGCAGGTAATATTCAGTAGAACTAAAATCTTTTAGTTAGAATTTGCACAATCTCGGTCAACATCCATGATGGTTCAGTGTAGTATATGCTAATATGCACACAGACTGATGAAGGAGGTGTACAAAATCTTAGAACAAAACACATATACTGTTCTAGATAGTTCCTAACACCTATAACTGAGCTATTGCTATTGTGAGTCACAAGAAAAATAAACACAAGCAAAATTCATTGAAATGAGGACATTTCCATTAGAATTTATCACCGCCTGAGAATCTATTGGAATGTCTAAGAGCACAATCTCTTCATTAATGTATGAAATTAATGTCAGATTTCTCTCTCTTTCAGGTTTATCGTTGTGGTTAAACGTGACAATTTGTGTACCTTAAAAGTTCAACACAGTGCTTGGAAAGTAAAGATTGCAAAATCCTTTCAGTTGCAGAGTGATTAGAATTCCCAGAGATCCTTTCCAGTCATTTTAATTGTTAATGTTCTAAGAATTATGCTTAAAAGCACCAGCTGTCATAACTGTGCTTACCAAAAGGATACCACATTGTCTGCATAGTAGAAACGCTACCTTAACTCACTAGTCAAATTGAGCATTTATTACAAAGACATAAAATTTATGCCCTACCACTATATACTGTCCAATAACATGGAAAAAGAGCCATAGCTTTATTTCAGATGCTGATTTATTAATCAACCAAATGCCCTAACTGTATTATAATCAAGTGGCCATCACAATTTATTTTAGACATCCTACCGTGATTAATTACTCGATAGCTTGGAAAGAAAGGACTACTATTTTACTTAAGTCATTAGTTTCGCAATCAACTGACCATCCTAACAATTAGTCAAGCAGATAATTCCAACAATAATGGCTCAGAGTTTGACGTAAACAATGAGGCCAATCTTACAAAGGACTGTACTGTTCCATTATCAACTCACTCTCATCTGATTCATCATAGACAGCCATATATGTATCTGTAGCAGCTACCTTGTCACCAGCCAAGTTACGATCGTATGACACAACACCCTCATTGTCAAAATGATCATTATTCTCAAGTTCTGATCTTTAGTCCAACAAGTACACATCAGATTCATTAGTGACAAACGTCTTCAGCTTATCTACATATTGAACATGCTTTTTCTTGCTACCTGATAGCTGTAGCTTGCAGGTTGATGGATTGAGTTGTTTTAGAACATGAGAAGTATAGCCCAGCACAGTTCCAGGACTGAGTTGCTTCTGTGCAGCTAACATAACAAAGCCATGCCCAATCTTCAGGCTCAAACTTTTAGTCCTTTATTATTTTGTCATAACATCTCTTTTTTCACTTGGTGGGTTAACCTAACTGCTAATGTACTATTTAACGTGAACCAATTAATGCAGACTTCAACTATTCTACATATATTTATGGACATTGTGCACAATGAAAGCGGTATTTTGCATCCACATATCGATACGTTCTGTAAAAAAACATTCAACTGTTGCTTTATACACTGTTATAAAGTACAGCAGGTGATCATATGGTCAAGCCATTTGACTGTGAGAAATATAGTGAAGTTTTATCATTACTAGATGCAGTATTCCTTAGAACTCCGTGAATAAGTGGTTGTTCAAGTTAGTTCTTTGATTCACATGAATTTTCCAAGTGCTCCAAATTATGCTATATATCCACTGTTCAACAAATACATCAGTTATGAATTGCACTGAAGTATCAGCCAATGGATAAGCTTCAGTTATCCTGGTGATGGAAGCAATAATGATCAATTATTTCTCTTTGGGAGAAGACCAGTTATGTCCAAGAATGTTCTTTATGAAATTATATCAACTTCTGATCAAAGCAAAGCTACTTACATAGATAAGAACTAAAAATATATATACATAGTAATGAAAATAGCTAATTCAATATAATGTTCAAACTATATTACTAATAATATTTGTTTGTTTGTAATTAAGTACAAGGCTACACAATGGGCTATCTGAGCTCTGCCCACCACGGGTTTCGAAACCCGGATTCTAGCGTTGTAAGTCCGCAGACATGCCGCTGTGCCTTTTGGGGATTACTAATAATGATTATAAAGTATTGTTTAAAGGATAAAGTACAACTATCTGGTGCAGTTTATTCCTAAAGTGTTTATTTTTCTCTCATGAAATAAAACACTGTAAAGTGTTTGCCGCATCTCTCAACATTTTGACGTAAATATGCAAAAATAACTTTCATGTAAGAAGTGTGAAAAATACCTTAGTTGCCTCTATGATTTACATCATACAAATTTCAGAGTATATTCTGCTTTAGAGCTTTGAAAACCATTAACTGTATCACAGCTCGAATACCGCAGTTATGCACATCTTTCTGCATTCTTGACTGCCACATGTTAGGTAAATACACACTGTAATCGTCTACCTGTGAGGATTGTTTCATTTTGATACACAACAAATAGTGCCCAAGCTAGATATGGATCCTTTATTTGCTGTTCCCAAGGGTTTTGTGGATACCACCCAGTAATGAAACCAGTACATACTACATGTTTCGTCATTACTGTTACTGCAATGGTTTTTAAGTGGCGTCCCAGGAGCTGATCATTGAACAAATGACTAAGTTAATATCCCATCCAAATTACCATGCTGTAAACAATATAGATTTATGACTGCATTAATACCATTGTAATTCAATGTGCATCAATCCTACTTGATTCTTAAGTCTCATAAACTATTTTAATGATTCACGGTCCACATAGGTGGTGGTTTTCCTACCATACAAATATTAGCAGCAGTGCTGAAAAACATTACAACTGCAAAGTAGTTCCATCTTTGTAATGTAATATCTGCATTCAGGACTATTAGCATATGTAAACTATATGTTCTAATGCATTATGAACCTATGGAAACACTGATCAGTCTTACTGTCACTGGCATCATTACCGAAATGAGCTGCTGTTCTTGTTGATGATAAGCTGACACCAGAGCCTCAGCCAAATCACAATCTAGCATATGAAATACCAAGTCACAGTCCTCAATTCACATAAAATGTTTGTTATCTTTATTTGTAAAAGGCAATGGTGCAGATATCTTGAAAAGACTGATATAATATGTTAAAAGTATGACAAAATTATCTAGAAGTTTGACAGTGTGTACAGTATGACCAACAAATTTAATTTTACATTAGTCTACTCATTCCTGGCTTCCATTTCAAGCCTATTATCTCTCTCCACTGAAAAACTATTTTCAGATCCTACGCAGTAGACATAAACATGCAGACAAATCCAAAATGTTACTTCTAGATGAAATAGCTCTCACATTATAGTCCTCTCACTGCAGGCTCCATCAGTCTTTCAAACATTGCAGATGTATTAAACAAACAAATGACATGGTATAAAATTCAAAAACACCATCCCAATTGCTAAATGCCACTTTAGATATGCTTTCATTATTCAATTTGACTTACCAGTATTAGAAAGTTAGGTCTAATGTGTTGAAGCAGCTAGTGCCTTACAGTACATCCAGACATCCATCTGTGCACAACAATGGAAAGCGATCTATGTGTGTAACTATATTCATCTGTTTCAAGTGTATGAAGAAACCTTGGCAAATGTTCTCGCCTTTTGACAATCACTACTGGAGACAACCAAGTACTTTCTGAATATTGTATTATTCAACTCTCAGAAGCTACTCGATTTCAGTACTGTCTACATCCCTATTGTACCAGGGAAGCTTGCACAGTGGTTGATTAACACACAATTGTCACTATGGAAGTATATGATTATTTTCCAACCAAGTCAGCCACCTGACCTCACAAATACATTAGTATACGCAAAAGGTGGTTTTACTGAGTTCTTAGCACTGTGTCATCTCATATTGTTCACACAGTCCTAAACTAATGACCTCAGATTCTCTTGTAGCCAAGCACTTTGCCGTTAGCTATAGTGCAACTGAAGTAGCCCAAGTTGCAAAGTTAGTTACAGTACTCTTGTTTCATTAACTGTGTCAATAGATGTTCCAATTGGAATCTGAACAGTTGCATGTCTATAAACATAAACCAGCATTGACACAAAGCAAGCACTCAGATATATGTTTCCGGAATCTTATGGGTTAACGTTGGTTTCTTCACAAAGTGTGCAGCGTCCCTGTTCTACAAGCCATACTGGCTGATAATTTTTGCTGAAGATCTACTTCTAAGATAGCGATGCTTGATCATAGGCTAGAGATAACCACTATATTTAATGGGAGATAGAACCAAGACAAAGATATTCCTCTCCATATTACTGACTTTAAGTTTATCCTTATTAGCCAAAGAAAAGTCATCTTTAATTAAATGAAGTATGGTATCACTGAGAGCGGCTGATGCATTATAAGAATGACCAAGGTTTTAATTGCTTCTGTATTGACCCATAACTCAATCTAACTTTTGTGCGCTTTTTGCCACATAACAAACCCCACTTAGTCCTGGGTTGGACACCAAATCCTGAGATGCACTCCTCCAAAGCAGTTTGTAAACTGATAAATATGACACAAATTAGTTTAAATGAGTCAAAGATACCCTCCATCCTTTCTATAATCACTTTGGGGTTGGGTAGAATTGAATGTTACTCCTATCTTGTCTGGGTACAAGATATAGACATTTTCTCTTGAAATATCCACCATTACAGAACTGTAGCATGTGCTCCATCCTTCGTGTTCAGAGTGTCATCTGATGAAATGTATTTCTGTTGCTGTGACACAGTCATTATAAGGGTCCCAGATAGTCATGAATAATGAGAGGTACCCACTGTGGCTGAGACAAGACACCAGGTGACATTTGTAGCAAAGGAACGCTTGATTGGGCTCCAGCCTTTGAAGATACTGGCATCGCTAAAGGTTGTTCCAGTTGAGAAGATGCCAGTGAAGATACAACTCCAGGCTTATTCTTTTTTTTCAAGCAGGCTTTGTGGGATTACTTCAAATCCGATTGCCACAGAAACAACTTCTATTAGTTTAAATAGCTCTAATACATAAATAGTACTACATAGTCTTGTTTGGTAGACCCTCAATGAACTTGCTATGGAGATAACATTGTGATATGTAACTACCATGAGAAAATATAACTTAATATTTTAGTTTTGCGGTGCAGTTGCAAAAACAGCTAAGTTCTCCTGTGGTTCTAGCTTACGATCTTTGAACTCAGCTCATTAGATGGTTCACTTATCTGCTACTTCAAAATGTGTACTTGGCTCTACTTATTGGCAACCACCTGAAAACACTACAGTAATAACATTTGCAGTTATGGGACCAAAAGGCTTTTCTTAATAATCTAATCACTCTGTTGTATACTGAGGTACACAAGGTCTAAGAACAGATACGTCAGGTTCAGTGAAAAAACAATGGATAGCAAAGTATCACAAAGACATATAACACCATATTTTTGAACAGAACGAAATAGAGAAATATTATATTAATATTACAGCATAAGGACAAAATATATTCAATTTCAAGCTGGTTATTTACATTCTACACATAAAAATGTGTAGCAAAGTGCTTAAGCGCCAAACATTTTGATTTTCTTAAAAATATACATATATTCCCCTTTTTAAGTTAAATAGAAATAAACCTGTTATTTTACAAATTATTTGATGCTTCCATATGGAATTGAAGCTCTTTTCATTTCCAGTTTTTAAGATTCCTATTTACGAAGAAACTAAGTGTTATACACACGATGGTAATGTTGATCACAGGTGTACAGGAGAGGAAAATAAAATATCTTAATTTTGTAGAAACGAACAATCTAACTCTAGTTTTGTGAGAAATTACAAACGAAATTGGATATTGTGCATTTAGATTTCGCATGTAGTTCGCAAAAAACAAATGTTATGGTTGCAGTTTTGCAAATACATCAAGATTAAAGTTTTGTAGTGAGTACGTTTACGATTGTATTTTATTTGAAAGTTAACAACATAATGTGGTTCTGTAGAAACAAAGTAAGAGTGTAATTTTGTGAAGCGAGTATAATGATTGTAATTCTAAAGCATAGAAAAGTAATAATGTTTTAATTGCGCAGGTGTTTGGTATGATTACGAATGTAAGAACAGAGATTTAGTCGTGTAGGAAATGAATATTATGGTTGTTGTTTTACATAAATTAGAAAATGGGGTTGTAGAGATGTTAAAAACATTATAAAGCATTAATTAAAAAGTGAATACCATAACTATAATTTAGTCTCGTAATTATAATTTTATAGCGTGCGATATTTAATTATTGTCAACATTCTGTCAGTCATACTAACGATTGTAGTTTTATGGGTGACACAGTTTTATTATTCTGTTTTGAAGGGTATGATTGTGCTTTAAGGGGAGCATAAATGCTGTTCTATTTTTTTTCTGGAAGTTACGATCCTAGCTTTGTAAGAATATTAAAATTGAAGTAACAAAAAATGCAGTTATAGTGTGTTTTAAAAATTTGAATATACAAATAAGTGCTTATACAATCTTTGCAAATGAAAAATATATTATGTAGTTAGACATTCGGTCGTACTGAATGTCATTTGGTTGAAATATTGATTGCAAAATAGCTCTTTTTTTTATCTCTCACAGAAAAATGAACCATTTAAATGCGATTTCAGATTGTTCGGATTCAAGGAAAAGGTTTAATGAACTTTAAGATCATAGCTCAAATTTAATGATCTGTAGTTTCGGAGTGAATAAGTAGTTTGGTCTTATATTCTTATCAAGGTGTATTTTGATCGTAGTATTATATAAATCTAGTAGTGTGAATAAAGTTTTTTATGAATAAATGTAACTTAATATTTTGGCGTTATGTAATTTGAACTAAATTTTGTATGAAGAAAGGAATTGAATTTTATTATTGCAAGAATCAACTAGCTTGATTTTAGTATTTTAGGCAATATGTAATTTGATATTGGTTTTAAAGGAAATTTGTTTTAGTTTTGTAGGGAGCAAGTAATTTTTTACTAATATTGAGATTGTCGTGTTATTATCTTTTTATTTATTTTCGTTCAGACCGATTTTAACTTATTTGAAGAAACGAATATCGTAAACCTTAGGTTGACGTCTTTCTTTGTTAGATATGACACAAGTACAATACTTCTCAATTGAAACAACTTCTAGTGTTAGGAAAAAATCGATTGACAGTATAGACTAGCCCGTCTGTGTGTGTGTTAGACCGGCTTTTCCTCTCCTTCGAATTATACACTGATCGATATTGGCCCTGTGGGTCACTATACTACTTGCTGTTCGTGTGAAGGCGGGCGAGGCGTTGGGTGAACATGTCTTAAAAGAAGGGAGATAAAGAAGAAGCCAAAAGTACGTGCAGAAGGTAAATAGTTCAAAGATTTTCCCTAATTTGGCTTTCCAACTGTTTTAGCGCAGTCGGGCATGGTGATGCACGAACAAGCAACAAAGACTGACAGTTCGTTCGGTTGCAGTTATTAGAGCTAATGAGATTCCTTCTACGAGAGCACGTACTCGATATGGCGCTCGAGTCTTGGAACAGCACGCGCTTCTACCGGACTACTATATTTGCCATACAACGATTACCTGTCCTCTGGCAAATAAACAGCCATTGTCTATTTTACTAAGGGAGTTCCTATCGATGACGTGAAAATCGATTTGTGGATGAAGAAAAGCAGCTAAACCTTGTAGGAAAACTAATCTCTAGAGAACAAATATTACAAAAAAATACAGACACGATCAAGCATAGCGATAACAAGTGGATTGCATATGAAATACGTTAATATGGAGAACAGAGCATAAAATAAAAATGTTACGTAAAGTTTGAATAAATCGATATTTCAAGTCTAACGTTTGCGATATGTTTTGCCGTATCCGCAATGTAACTAAAATTAATACATCAACCTTCTGCAATTTTTATTTCTCTATTATAGAACGGTGTTTGCTTAACTATATTACTATAATATTCTTAATTTAATGTGATGGAATAATTAGGCTTTGAAAACACGATAATTGGTTTTACGAAAGAACAAAACACAAATGGAATTGTACGCATTTAAATCGGTTTAACTGTTTAATACGTTTTTATATTATTCATAAATACAGTTGTATTTTTTTTAAACCGCGTAATTTAGCTACATGTATAGATCTCTCTTCATTTTAAAAATTAATGTTATTTTTGGCTGATTAAAGTTGTTATTGTTGTGATATGTTCGTACTGTAAGTTACATATTTTCACAGAGTTTTTCAAATAAGTTAATGTTTTTTTGGGTTTTTTTCGTGCACAGTTTGACAGAGCTAACTCCTAGCGTCAAACATGAGATATACGCTAGTGTTTCACTAGTGGATGTGAAAGACGAGGCTTTTCAAATTAACAAGAATGTTTTAAATCAGTTTCCATTTTAAGATATTTTATTATCCACCCTATCTTTTTTTTTATTTATCTACGACTTAACTGAATTTTATCCCCATAACTCAGGCCTTAGAGCATCTATACCATAAGGTGGCGCTTGTGTCTATATGTCTATCAACCCCTAACAACAGGTTGTGTTTTACCAGTTTGTCATGTATGATTTGTTCATTATTGCTCTAAACTCTGTTTAAAACGATATATACATATTTGTTGCTGAATAATTCAAAACACTGTTTTTCGTAATTTTATAGAATCTATCAAAAAATAAGTTTTTCCACCTATTGCCGCGAACATATACACGAGCTAACTGATATCGGGTTTTCCGTACTATCTGACGACAAAATAATCTTATATAGATTAAAAACAACGGTGCAGGTCCAAGTTAGTCACTTATTTTTAGTGATTCCATTGCAGGTTGTCATAAACGTTAAACGTTTTTGAATTGTGATATATATTTACTTTATTACAGTGTCAGTACGTAGCAAAATTTACTGCAGCAACACAAAACTGTCTATATAATATGTCTAGTAGCGAACAAAGTGATGCTTATGAGATATAGAATGTGGTTCGATCTTAGTTATCGCATCAAATTTGTCTACACACTCAAAATTCCTTTCACTCACGGCTGACAATGGCTAATTAAGCTATATGGTGTAGTTTTTTTTTACAAAAAAGGAGTAACATTCTACTAGAACAGTGTTCCTAGATAATGGGTAATCGTTATTAATATATTTTTCATCGAACACCAATTTTTTATGACTGATGAGAGCTACAGCTTTAAATTCATCGCTCGAGGAACATTAATTAGTTTACTACATTAGAAGAAACTTACTCCTGATATTTTGTGAGCCAATTAACTTCTTTCGTTATATTAGTCCATGAAATGTATGTAGAGTAAGGCTAACCGTGTGAAATGACACTATACTAGTTCATGAAATAAACAGATAACCCTGTGAAATGACACTAGAGTACAGAAAACTGTGTAAAATAGCATTAACCCGTGAAGAAAGCGGACAACTATGCGAATTGATAATAGTTCATCACGAAATCAGACAACCGTGCGAAATGATACTACTTGGTGATATGCAGCTGGTACAAACAACAGTGCGGAATGATACTACTTGGTGATATGCAGCTGGTACAAACAACAGTGCGGAATGATACTACTTGGTGATATGCAGCTGGTACAAACAACAGTGCGAAATGATACTACTTGGTGATATGCAGTTAGTACAAACAACAGTGCGAAATGATACTACTTGGTGATATGCAGTTGGTACAAACAACAGTGCGAAATGATACTACTTGGTGATATGCAGTTGGTACAAACAACAGTGCGAAATGATACTACTTGGTGATATGCAGTTGGTAAAGACAACTGTGCAAAAGGGAGATTAGGACGTTAGTTCATGGAATTTTGAGAGTGCAGAATTACCTCAAGGTGCAAGTCTTGGTTTCAAACGTTATTTCTAAAACACAAATAGTAAATTACTCTTTACCAAATTTCAAGTTTTCTAAAATTCTTTCTAACATGAAAATACTATTCAACAAAAACACAAATGTATAAGATATTCATTAAGAGCATAAACTAAGTAGTTATATTTGTTTGCACACCAGTCGTGCTTGTTTTAGGACATTCGAGAATATTGCGTTAAAGCCTTAAATCAAATTCTTTATGATCCTCATTAGATTTTATGAGCATCATTAAACATTTTGGTTAAGCGTGCTTCTTACTGACAGAGCAAGAGGGAAGAAACATGAAATTACGAACATTTGTACTTAAACTAACTTTATTAATCGTGAACAACAGTCATTAGCATACAATTCCACAAATGTAATAATTAACCAGCACATCTCTAGTATTGAATAAAAATATACATCTGTAGATTTTACTTAAGCCTATTCTTCATAGGTTCCAAAATGAGCTCATATTTTGCTAATTGAGTTTAGTTTTAATTGGAGAAGAGTAGATTAATATAAGTTAGAGAGAGTTTAGACATTTCTATTGAAAGTATTGCCAATAATTTCTATCCAAGATATCAAGTAGCACTGCACTTACGTCAGCAACGTTTGAACGTTTCGCTAACAAGAAAACTGTGTGAACTCCGATAGTGTTGTTATTTATCAAATGACGAGAAAAGGTAGATGAAAAATCAAGTTTAAGGACTTATAATGTTAGAATTTATGATTCGATTCCTGCGACGGACATCTTGTTTAGCTTTGTGCAAAAACCAATCAATATATTAAAAATATTTCAGTGTTTGTTTGTTTTAGAGCAAAGTCACATTGGGCTATCTGCTGTGTCGAACCCTGGATTTTAGCGTTGTAAGTCCGTAAACTTACCGCTATCCCACCGGGGAACATTTTCATGGTAAACTGACTCAAGTTGTTGACTTTAGTATCTCTGTACAAAAGCACTTCCAACACATCCTTGTGCATATGCTTATTCATCAACTCTGGATACGTTGTGGGTAGTAACAGTCAACTTTAGTATTGTAATAATGGTAGCCTAATTTTGACTTATTAATACGACTGCATTTTTCTATGATAATGCATTACCTTATTTTATTCGTTTTTATGAACGTTCCGTCTTGTATAGGAAAATACCCAATATTTATAAATGAATTTCACATACTTCATTTTTATTGTTTTCCCAGTTAAATATACATATAGAGAGACAGTTAGCACAAAAATATAGAGAATGTAAGCTTCTTTCCGACAATGAATTGTTATCTATATTGTCATTAATTTATTATTTTAGAGGATTGAAGTTAACAAAACATCTTCAATAATGGCTCCATTGTATTTACATACATTTCATATTCTGCTCATTCTGGCTTTAGTTATTTACATTATGATATATGTAAATGATATCAATAGGAAATATTAGGAAAATAAAATTGCCGATTTAGATTTTTGATTTCAGTAATATATGTGTTGAATTCAACTGTAATGCATTAATCTACCATTAATTCTAAATTACACTTAACATTGATCTCTGCGTTTCTGATGTAAGAATCAAATTCGGGGAGGTATTTCAAAACATTTATAACCTGTTGACTAAAATCTAATATTTAGAAAGAAAATATTTTAAGTAACAATGCCTGTCACGTCACAAAAACGTTGGATTTAACATTTACATTTGAATCATCCAGACAGTGCATGCTTTGTGTCACGCTAGACCTAAATAATTTATTGGATCAAGAAATAAAATCGCAAGAAAGTAGAAACAAGAGATTTTAACTTGTTCATCGGATAGTTAAAATTAGGCACATTGGATTTAATATTTCTTTTATTGCCTAAATGTTATATTTGAATAGTATATGCTTCGTGACATGTAACATTTGTTCTCAAGTTTTTCTACTATGATAGCATCTTTGTTTTAGTGCAAAGCCATATTGGTTTATCTGTTGTGTCCACAGAAAGGAATCACATCTAGGATTTTAGCGTTGTAAGTTTGTAAACGTACCACTGTCCCACCGGGGGACATGATACTAACCCCTTTGGTTGTAAATTGTCCTAATAACATAATATAACTGGGATTTAATAGAGCTATATAGTATGTTACTGGCATGTGACTGGCAGTTATGCAAGTTGTTTGTTATTGTTATTCTGAATATTTTAGTTTTATGTTGTAAATAATATTTTAATATAATTGTACTTATACGATAAAAGGCTTACTCCATAGGTTTCGTAATTTTTATGTTGCTTTTTCTTAATAAATGATCTACCGGAGATTTCTGAAATACTCAATTTTTTATCAAGTAGAAATCACGCGGTCATTGTAAAGAAAAAGCAAAAAGTCTGTACATTTTGTTCACAGTTATTTTAGTGTTACTCTCAGAGTTCATAATTATATTTGTTCAATGTCAATTAGGCAGTTAGTTTGGCGTTTTAGAAATTATCAGTGAATTGCATTTAAAAGTATGGATAGCTCCGTTCTGTTTATGTTTATATATCTACTTTAGGCCGAGATAAGTGTTGTATTTGTTTTGCACTAAACTACCTATTTTTATTTGATAAAACAGTGAAACTTTAGTTCATGAGTTTCTTGGATTTATGAAACGTTATGTACTAGGGTTTAGTTCATATAATAAGCGAAAATTATTTAACAGCTAATGAACTTTAATTTGCTCAAAAAAGTTTGCAACCCATCTAGTTATTCTAATAAAAGAGTTGAGTGAGAGCATGCTACATTAAAACATTAAAACTGATTTAAGAGGGAGATGGGCAGTGTAAACTGTTTAAAGGTTTTAGAAATCATGACAAAATTTAAGATGTTTTCGATATCTTTCAAAAACAGCCTGAAAATGTATCAGGAAGAAATGATATCAGAACGCGTAACAAAATGGAAGAATATGATGTTCTAAACTTTATAGAATCATCAGCAGATTGCAAGCACAAATGTAAGGAATGTAAAAAGCCTTAAAAATAATTAGTATTTACGTGCAATGTCTATAGGAAGATTTATTCAATCATAATTCGTCATTATCCAAAACAAGCGGAAAAATGCTACTAAAGAAACCATAAATACGATACAGGATAAGACAATTTTCCATGTTTGTTTGAAGCCACCGATATAATGTTTGCAACAATATTGTTAACAGTTTGAAAACTCCCTTTCCATGATTGTAATCATCCCGTTCTAAGATATCACACAGTTCAAAGATGGCAAATATATTTTGATGTAGTTGCTATCAACAAAGGCATTATACTTGTCATCTGTGACTGTAACGAAGAAGTAACCCCAGGCCTCAAAAGAGTATACCAGGAAAAGACAGTGGTAAATCTGTTTGAAACAAAGCTGAAAACATTGCATATCTGAACTTGAAGAACAAATTAATATGGAAAGCTGATATTGCCGATAATTAGCTCAGTATCTGATGACACATGCTTGTTAATTAGTGGACATGTAGAAAGAAAGCAGGAAAACATGCAGATTTACAATAAACCTATGACCAAGATTCTTTTGTTCTCCTATTATCCCCAAGGTTTGCAATATATATATATAGACGTATAGATGAAGATAGAGAGTGGACTAATATAGACAATAAGATTCCGCCTATTATGAAAAAAAATACTTTAGTTTTATAGATAGGCAGCAGTCAGTGTGCTTTTCGTTGTTAGTTATAGTCTTTTTGTAACTTTCATGAACATTAGCTCTTGGATATGTGTTACAGTAAATACATGAACTCCTATTAATGTTTCATGTATTGGTTAGCTGTGTGGATCTCTGGAGTTATGTGTTTTGTAAGTACTAATGGATTTCATTTGTCTCTATACTTTATTTCATTAGCTCTTACTGATTTCATGTTTAGAATTAATTTTAACACATTTGGAAATAATTCTTTTACTTTTAGAGATAATTTTGCATTGTTAGCTTAATATGTGGACTCAGAACTGACTCAAATCTCCTAAATAGGCCGAACCTTGTAAATTACGATCGAAAATATCGTTAACAGCGAGAATACCTAACTGATGATTCATTTCATTCTAATCGTTTATAGCGCAGCTGCGCTGGACCTTTAATTTTGGGTTTAATTTTGCTACGCCTACTTTTGACATTGAAGCGCAGAAAGAATATCAAAAATTAATGGCGTATGCATATTTTTCTCGGCCTTATCTCTTATATCTACCTCTCTTTAAGTTTCACCTATTCAGTTAAACTAGTAAACTCAGAAAAAGTTTTAGTTTAATGAAAACTAATTCACAAACATTTACTATTATTTTCATGAGTGATAAAAATATCCCAGTTTTAAAGCAGATCATATTTAATTACCAAACACAAACACATATCCGTAATTCATATATATAGTGAATAGAAAAATCGATAAAATTTTATGTTAACATCGTCAGATGAAGCATTTTATTACAGCCCTTGAGACACGTGCACGTTTATTGTTATTGTTTTTTAATGAAAAATAATTGAGCACTTTAAAGTTTGAAACATATTTTTTCTGGATTAATCTAGATTTAGCTGATTAATAAAAGGTATTTTCTGCTTCAGATATGTAGCAATCATTAGCCATTTGTAGCAGTTTGTTTGTAGTTAAGCGCAAAGCTACAAAATGGGCTATCTGTGATGTGCCTACTGGGGGCTATTTGATTGCAACATAATGAAATGATCAAATATTTAGTTTAGTAAAGTATACGTTTAACATTAATTACATAATTCAATGTTCGTGGGTTACTAGTTAAGAATTATAATTAATCAATAGTTAAATTGTGAATGTGGTCTTTACCTAGACAAACTCAAAACTAGTTTATATTTTTTGAGAAAAATGATGGAAATAAGTAAAAAGAAAAAGGTTTTGAAATGGTAAACTATTTAATTTTGTATTTTAATTTAATGAAAAATTAATCAGGACCTCAATTAGAATTATCAATAGAAATGAGAATCAGTGCCTTGATTTGGTTTTTCATTAAATTCTAGAACAAAATTAAATAATATTTATATTTCCAATATTTTTCATTTACTATATTGATTTTTGGCATTAAATATGTTTAATGAGTTTTTTACATGGAATTAGCTCCATTAACCAATATTTTAATAATAATCTATATAGTTAACTTACTTTTGACCAACTGCTTTTATTAACAGGGAAAAAAATCTGCCTTGTTGTACTTGGTGAAACTGCACAGAAATAATGTATTTTAGAGATTACAGTTTTTAAAAAGTATGAATGTGTAAGACTGACTTTGTGTTAAAACCAATAACTGAAGATGCTTTTAGATTCTCTTTGTGAATGCTCAAAGGGACGTATGTACTTTAGCAAATCAACATGCAATGATTTATGAAACGAGAGATAACTGTCCAAGGATTTATCCTTGCGCGTTAATCTATTGAAATAGTGTAAGGTTTGTGCAAAGTCCGCATTTCAACTGGTATAGTTATATAAGTTGGAGAAAAAGAGAAATACTCGAAAGGTACTCTTTAAAAATGATGTTATGAAATAACATAGAGGATTAAAAAGCTAGCTAGTAAAGCTATTAATAACAACCTGCTGTAAAGATACGATAACCAAGTGATGTGTCTTCAGAAGTAAATAGATCAGATGAAAATCCCCCGAATAAATATTTTACAAATGAAGATAAGTTGATTGTAGTAGATGTTACCCATGTTATTAAAACCAAAAGAAGTCCTCCAAAACGTCATCAACCAAAAAAGACAAACACCTCTGATGGACTTGGTTTATCGACAACTTAAAGATCACAGGAAATTTCCACTACGTCACTTGTTTTAGTCAACATATTAAATGATAGATAAATAAATCAATTCTTTATTATTTTTATTTGTTTGTTACGTAACATTTACTAACGTTTTTAGCTGTTTTGTTTTAATAGTTACGGTTTATATACACTATCATTCTAAAGTAAACACAGTATTTTCTAGACGAATTTTCTGATATTTTAAAACCAGAAATTTATGAAAAATATTGTTTATTTCGGATATTCGCTTAATACTACACAAGAGTGATATGCATCTAGTCGACAATAATTCTGAATTGACAACTCTTAAGCTACTCAAGACTTTACCTTTACTCTTATAATGCACACACGGCCCAAAAGTGTAGAGCGCGTTTTTTCGTCAATAGGTCGTAAACTATGTACTCTCAGGTTCACAGATAGACCAATAATAAATTAAAAGCACAGTCATTTAATCTTTGTTGAGACAGTGGAAGAGGAAAAAAGAGACAAAGTCTTGTTCATAGTTGTTGTATTTTTCAGAGAAGTGAGCTAATTTAGTATTTTACATTTTGTTAGCGAGTTACTCTAAGCGTTGAAGTTTACCTAACTAGATATCTAGGGAAAGGATAGATACTTTGTACAAAATATTAGTTGTTCTGATGCCCTGGAGAGTGTGAAGCTGCCGTAATTGGAGGGGGAAAAAAAAGAAGAGGGAACCCTCAATAGCTGCGGCTGTAATTAGATCTCAAATCGGTCAAGAGAAAGAGCTATGAGCTAAAGTCTGTATTTGAAGAAAAACTCAGAGCCTTCTATGAGTCGTTATGCCACGGCTAAAATACCTAGTATTGATTTCTCTTTAGCTAAGAAAGTCGATGCAAGATTCTTTCATGTGTGATATTTACACCTTATGGATAACTGTTTTCCCTGTGGTTGTTAACCATTCCTCTCCAATCCCACATAAACCTTTGACATGTTCAATTGTTCCCGATTATACTGAATTACGGATTTGTTTTTTCTATAATATAATGCATCTCAAAAATAAGAAACTTTTAAACTATTGGAAATATTCTTGTATATTACTATGATTCTACTGTCCTCATGTAAGTCTTTTAATAACCGTTTAATAAGATTTGAATTAAGACTAGTTATGTAAACCCATTTACACAAAATTTATAAATATTTTTCTCTACAATTGTAAAAACGCGAAAGATAAGGCTTAAAAGTGATAGATAACTCTTGATCAATGAAAATCACTCCAGGTTACTCAATTGTACGTTGTAGGCATTATAAAGTTAAAAATCGGGTTTTTATGTTTGTGATGAGCAGAGTACAGATAGGCCATTGTGTAAGTTTATGATCAACAACAAACAAACAAAATCCATAAATATTCGTTTTCAGTTGTGTGCTATTCACTAAAGAAAACATCTTGCCTTATTAATCTGTTATCTCTTTTCAATGATGTTTCTTATTATCTGGACGATAGAAAGGGTATGGACTTGGCGTACTTCGATTTACTTTTGATAAGATGGCATAAAAAAGGGTGTTGGCGAAAGACTAGTTAAATGGATTATAGGGTTGCTAGATGAGAAAAGGCAAAAAGGTTGCTGTTAATAGAGTACAGTCAATCTGGACTTTTGTTACCAGTGGAGTGCCTCAGGATTCAATGTTTGGGCCTTTATTTACATTAATGCTGTTGATAGGGGTATAATTAGTAAATAGTAAAGGGAAAGAAAAGAAGACCTGGATCGCTTCGTTAAGCAACTTTTTAAACAACTAACTGTCTTGAATGGATGAACTCATGGAGAAACGATGCAAAACTTAATACTGTGTCAAAATGGCCCAGTATATGATGCAGTCAGGTATTTGAACAAGAACCAGTATCTCAATGACAAAGAAAAAAACATGGTTGAGTTGCACTGATGTTTTAACCTAGCAGAAATTTAGGCAATCTGATAAACCGAATTCAAAAATAAGAGATCCAACGGAACTTGGCCATTTTTTATGGATAATTTATGCCATCTAAAAGAGAATTTATACCGCTTTGGCAACTGCAAATTACGATGATATTATCACAGAGATGTCTCCTGAGAGTCTGCCAAATGAGATGTTTCAACACTGTATGGAAATTAGGAACATCTACATCCCAACAGAGGCTGTTTCTGTGGCAATTAGATTTGAAATAGTTACATCAAACCAGTTGTAGGAGAGGAAGATGCTTGGTTTACCTAATTCGGAATAACTTTCAAATATGTCCGTACATCAAAGTCTCAATTTCAGCTCAAAGTTCCCCTGATGCAAGCATCTCTTAGTTTCTAGGTGCAGCCACATTAGATACCATGAAGAATTTATAGCCATCATGATGATTATGCTTCAGTAGCAGCAGATATCTTTCTTAGACAGTGTTCTGGGAAAAAGGGGTAAAGCACAGCTGTGGACTGATGAGGCATCTTAAAAAATGCTCATATAATGTTCCCAGACAACATAAGAGGTATTTGCAGGTTTGTCTAACACCAGAAAAGGTGTGGAAAGGATCTAGGCAAACCATAACTGCCAAAGGTTTGGCCTTATTAAAATAAAATGGCCAAGATTGTATTTGGCTATTATCTTGAGGTGCTGTGACAGGCTTGTATTGAAAATTAGTGTGACCAGCCCAGGGCATACAATGATAGATTATGCTTGGAATGTGCCACTAAAAATACAATTTAATAGAACTCCTGGTTAATACTGGAGCTGACAGAATGCTGTACATCCTTGCAATGTACAAGGTACCCGAACTGAAACCACCACTTTGGTCATCTGATACAAGTCTCATTTTGACAAATAGTGACAAGCTAGATGCCATGCACTGAATGGAGGTAATGTTTCTGATCTTGGTTCAGGTACTAATATTTCAGAAGTAGACCTGCTACAGAAGTTGTAGGCTAGTTTTACTCATGCAGTGGATATTGAAAGACAGAGTGATATAACTTTTGGAGAGTGCTCGGTCATCTGCTGTAGGGGTATTATCTGAAAAAAATGAAAATACAATAAGGGTCTGTATAGACTTCAAATGGATGAATGTGGTCACAGATACCGATGTCTTTTCACTAACTCCAAACAGAAAATGGTCTGAATGTACTGGAAAGTATCCTAAGGTATCCATATATTTATCACATTGTACATGGATACAGACAAGCCAGTCTGGACAATGAAAACAGACCTAACACTGCTCTTAGCATTTGGGATGGTATGTATATATTTTATTTCATGTCATTTACAACGCATATACCATTTTAAAGATAATATTGAGCTTATGTTGTAAGGAATACAATAGGAGTATTGCTTCGTCTATAGAGATAACATTTTGTTGTTTGGCTGCATGTTTCAATCTGATGCTAAGAATCCAAGTATAGTTTTATATCGGATAACAATAACAGGCTTGAAAGTGAATCTAGGAAAATGTGTCCTCATGCAAACACAGGGAGAATTTTGCAGTGGCATTGAGAGTAGAAAAAAGTATCTACATATCCATTGAAGGTAGTAATAGTCAATCCTGGACCCACCCCATGACATAAGAGAAAGACTGCAGCTTTATAGGTTTTGAAATGCACTATTGACGTTTGGAGGCCAACTTTTCCAAGTTATATGCAATATTGTTTACTGGACACTGTCGCCAATAACAGTGGAAATGGAGAGGTATTGTCACAGGTACATTATTGAATATGTAGATGTGTGTGCTAGTCATACACTAATGAACTCTTGAAGATAGAAATTGCACAACAAAGAAATAATTGCTTGTAGTTATGATATTGGTCAAAAAATACCACCACTAATTTTATAGCGCAAAGTTTATTGTTCATGTGAGACACCAATCACTGAAATAACGTATTAACTTCAAGAACCCAAAATATATAATCAAACATTGGATCACAAGAGTACAACTTTGATATACATCATTAGCTAGGGCAGCAGTTTGTTATTGCCAAGAGATTTCCTTGTCAGATGTGTATATTTTTTTGAATCTCCAGATCCAGAATAATTGCATCAGCAGTGATAACAAACCATACAATGAACAATGATTTAACTAGTGGATGGTCTAACTTTACATTAACATGCTATGAGATTATGGAGGAGCAACTGAACAAGTCTAGTTTAATATGGATGCTACTTGCTGTGTAGCCAAGGCAAGCACAGATGTCACCTTTACTGGAATGTAGTATTTCAGTTTTAAGTGCAGAAAGGTATGTTATATTGCCTATATAAGACACAAAAGTGTGGTACTCAATCTGTGATTTGTCTAGTTGTACTCCAAGAATTCTTGAACAGTAGATGCTAGTCATTATCAATTACTTCATCAAGCGGGTCAAAGCTTATACATTGTATAATATTCTAGCAAGTCTATCATTAATGTATTGGCTTAAAAATGGGTAGTATGATTAGCAATAACTTGAGAAATTCACATAGACTAAGAAGCCAAATTTAATAGCCAATCTTTTAAAGGGTAGTGTGTCTGTTTGTTTGGAAGATGTGTACCTCACTATATCACCCCAAGTCAAATGAACTAATTAGTGAGTTACTGAGAATATCAAGTGTATGCTTGAAAATGAATTGATTGAGTTGATATTTTCCCATGCATCATTATGGCCATACACAGTCATAGTTGACTGATTGTTTGCCAAATGTTGTTAAATATTGATGATGTTTAGCCTGTCAGACAGTGCAGAAGTTCCGTAATATACACAAGTATATTTAGAATGGTTGAAAACTGTCTTAGGTCATATACATGAGCTTCCATATCAGTGGATTGGTAAAACCACTATATCATAAAGGAGATGTTACTATGAGACAGTGAAGACATGAAAGTTTGAGCTTAGAGGTTACGAGTAGCTTCAGTATGTAGATGTAACATGGGAGTAGCTTAGTTTTGATTAGACTGGTCCTTAATCTGTTATCAGATAGCTCAGTTAGTACAAAGTAAAAGCTTATGGGCTACAATGATCAAGCAGTGTATTTTACTTAGTCTCATTCGGTCTCATTGTGTACTGGTGTATGCTGTAATATACATCTCGAATGTTAGCTCAGTTTTTGTTAATTATAGCTCAAATGTCTTCGTTTTGCTGTAATTTGCCTGCAATTATGTCTTTATCATACTGATGGAGGGCCAAACTTTGTTTCACAGATGGTGATGTGGTAATTGGTAATGCAGCTATCAGGATATAGCCAGAGGAATCAGTGGCTTCAACTGTCATGATTACTGTACACAGATAATCAGGTATGTTGTACAGTACAGGTATATATGATAATCTAATATGTGGTATTCACACATATTATGTACATCATATATATGTGTACTACTCGGCCTTTTCTAAGAATCAAAATTTTCAAAAAAGGAGTTTTATACTGTGCCATGTATTCAATGGGTGTTTGATAAACCTGTGGAAAATGATGCAGAACAAAAAGAAGGCTTATAAAAACCATTACTGAGACTGTGTTAGCAACTGAAAATTCCCAATAACTCGTTTAGTGAAAAGTGAAAGTCACTGACAAATTTATTAAAAAAATCACTTTCTATGTGTTTGCACATGATTGGTATCAGGTATGCCTTCCACGAAACATAATGACACATTGACAGTTCGTGTACATCCCACTAATCAGATGCCATACTGTTGCCTATTTGTGAATTGCACTATCCTGGAATTCCTGGATAATCCTGTATTGAAATGTATACGTCGCTATCTCCTTCTGCAGCATATATATCTTAAGCATAATCAGTAGAGTTCAGTGCAAGTAATCTTGCTGGCCAATCCATATTCTCGTTTTTCCTTGCTCAAGAAAAGCAGTGATCATCTTTGTTTAGTATGGGTGGGTATTGTCAACATCCTGACTGTTGTGAGGGTGACATTCTGTATGATATAGTTGGGAGCTGTTTTGCCTATAAGGTTGGATAAAACGGACCTCCAAGATAGGATAAAATGGCCTCATGTAATTCATAACAATTGAAAGTTAAAGTAAATGCTGCAATTAATAACTGCATTTAAATACCACCATTGACAATTATCCCTATAGGAATGTGGAAAGCAGTGCACCATGTGCAAATTGCACATTATCCAGGACAAAGGCGCAATCACACATGAAAAACAAAATCAGTGAAACTGAACTGTGTTTTTTATGGCATATTTGGCTGTCTATAATTTCTTATTGCTTAAGATCAACAAAGTGAAATTCCCTGAAATATTCACTTTGTAACCATAGAATACTTCAAATCGTTTACCCTAGATCAAAGTTGTTCGAAAACAAAAACTTAAGTTAGGCTGTGTCCATTTAAATCCGCTTCCATCCGCCAGTGCGTTTATGCAGGGGATTACGTGAACAACAGTTACATATAATTCACTATAATTAACAGCATATCATAACTAATGATACACAGATGTGGTCGTTTTAACGAAGAGATCAATCTTACCTCGTTTTCCTCTAGATGGATTAAGCCTCTTATGGATCTCATTTCAGCCTCATCAAACTGTCTGCAAACCACCTGTGTAGCAGTTTTAATCCCTGTTATATATTTACGGTAACTTTTCATTTGAATAGAATAAGCGACAGGTGAACAACATGTTTTCTGACATTTACCACTTGTTTTGTATCGCCCATACATAGGAGTTCACAGTTTGAGACACTTTTAAGAATTGAACAGCATGACGTTGAGTTGACTCATTCTCAATCATTTATCTAATATTTAATTTGTCTCTCAGTCATTACACTTACCTTCACATGAAACACACATATGGCAACCTGCTTTCACAATCTAACTTACAAGGTCATGCATGGATTTCAACGAAACGTGCTTGTGTGCTAACAGATGAAAAGAATAACTAGGCACCAATATCAGTCACAGACATATATTTGATTGAAACTTTTATTGATTGAATTTGACATGAGAGGTTGAGCAAAAATTGAACAGTCTATATATATGTATATCTGTATTGTCATGACATCAAATATAAATGCTGAGATGTCAATATGAAGTGGTGCTGCGATTATTAGTTTGTGTTAAGTGTTATCTTAAATGTTTTATTGAGTTTGGTGAAGGATTATATGAGTTTTTGGAATTAAATTTAGTAGACATGGAATATTCATAATTGAGTGAACACACACACACACATGTATCTTTAGAAAGAAAGTGAAAATGATGAATTTAGCTACCCAATGATGCCAGTCGTTATGATGCAATATATTTATTCCAAGTAAAATATTCCATAAGCTTATAGTTTTACTGAGTATATTTTTAGTGTTAATTTTTTGTGCAAGTTGCAGTTTAATAATGCTTCTACGCGGACTGTTATGCTATGACTTTATGTACGTAATATACACATGCGTAGCATTGCGGTTCCTTTGCATTTTTCCCAATCTTATAGAAGAGGCTAATTCAAAATCACGTAAAATGGTTGTATTAATGAGCTCTTAATGTCAAGAGGTAGAGCTTATTCTTATTGAGACACGTTTAGAGATACCACACCAGCAGGTTTTACCTCCATTTTCTTCCCAACTGAACTGAATGGCCTCTGTTTTTCACAATAAGACAATGATAGAAGACTCATATGTACATATGTGCTAGCTTGTGTGAGGTATTATTGCTAGACAATGACTCAGCAGGAAGCAAGGCAGTGTGTAAATTGGCTGTAGAACACGTATAAAAACCTGTTACACCAGAACATTAATAGGAGATAAAGATATATTTTCTTAGGAATTAATATGTGTAAAAATGGCACTTAATCCATCACAGACCAAGTTGACTAGCCATTTCAATCCTGACTTTTATTTATTTTTCACTTCTTCAAACTTAACTTGCCATGCATTATCAAATGTTTTTCTTAGCAAGTTTAGAGATCTCCTGGAGATTCTCGGGATTCTGTGAATGACACTCGATATGACTACTGAAAAAGAGCCAATGGAGGAGAACCACTATGTAGCAGAGATCACCAGTAACCAGTTCCCAGCTACCAAATCACAAGCAACCATGGCAAAACTATCCATATCTTCTTTATGAAGGTTGTTGGATGTAGTTCCAATGATCATCCCATCCTAGCCACACACACTTCCCCAACCTGCAAACTTAGGTCAAAATAGCAAAAGAAGCTACGACATACTTAAAGTGTTCTGTCCCAGGACTATCTGTGCACAAAACGCATAGAAATGACATGTACTTACCTTTGAAAGGACCATAAAATCACAACAAAACAAAGGAAAGATTTCCAGGAATGAAACATGTCAAACCATCAAGAAAGCTTGAGAATAATGAAAGCACAGGTTATTTGTTAAAGACATTGGTCCTTCTATGTCAGTTTCAGCAATAATGAAACTGGAATTCGTCCGCAGCATGATCCGCATGCTACCCAGAATTGCAACAGTCTATACACTTCAGCCCAAATCCATTAAATCCTCTAACAGACTATCTAGTTAAAAATATCATTATCAATAACAGGCCAAATTCTGAGCGATATGCTAGATAAAAAAGGATAAGTGCAGGGGCTATGCCAAGATGATCATTCTAGATAGCTTCACCATATGTACAATGAGATTGCAGAATCAAAAAGAGACAACATTAAACGATCAGAAGTTCACATTTACTCTGGAGAATATGATTTTAGTATAGTTATATGAAGTTTTAGGTTAAAATATATTGAATATCTCGTTTTATTTGTTTTCTGTAAAATCTTTGTAAAACTAAAAAAATGTTTTACTCAACGTATTGAAACTAAACTATTTCATTTAAAGTTACCAAAAAAACTCAAAGTGCTTTACTTAAAGTTAGTAAACTAAAGATGTTTGTTTTAAAGTTACTCTAAAAGTTGTTTTACTCAAAGTCTTGGAATTAAACTTATTCGGTTAAAGCTATTGTAGGACTAAAATTAAATTAAGTGTTTTACTCAAAGCTCTGAAATAAAAGTAATAAATTCTAATAAATGCCCCACGGTCGGTTAGTGATAAGTTTACGGACAAAAATGCAAGGTTCGATTTCTCACTGTGGACATAGCTCAATGTGGCTTCATGCTAAAATAAACACATACAATTCTAATATATAGAAAAATAAAGTTCATATTTGACTGGAAATCATTATTCAAAACAAATAGGTTTAAAATAAATTTTAGAAACGACTTAAATGAGTAGTAAAGAAAACTTTATTACAAGTTTAAAACAGTTTCGATAAGGTTTTGTCATCAATAGATTATTTAACAAGATGACAAGTTCTACAAACTCTGGTCACTTTGTAAGATAAAATGAATAAAATATTCGATTTCAGTAAGATTTTTTACATTTTTAATATTTGGCTTTTGTCATTTAAAAGTATTGTCATTACTCAGTAAATTCAATAATAAGTCTATACAGCTTATATATATAAGAAGTTAATATTACTCATTCATCGTGACAAGCATAATACATTCAGTGAATTGGCTTGAAGACAAAAATAATTTTAACGCAGATATCTCAGACAGTTTTTTGGTATATGATTCTTTTCTGACCCTCACAAATACTAGTCAATAGTGAAAAACAAAAACAAATGGTAATTTTGAGATTTTTTCATCGCTTTCTAGTTAATAGGATTGAATGAAATCCACTTTGAACATTTAATACAAATAAACTACAAAACCAAGAAGCAAACAAACAATCAAATCGAATAATTTCCTATTATTTATTCGAAATCGAGTCAGTTAAATAGCGATTAACGTCGTGTTTACTGCTGTTTACTTGGCTTACATTATAGCGATAGATAGATTATATTATTTACATTCGTACTGTACAAATATTTTTATGTTTTTTAAGAAGAATTTGATCAAGCCATAAACCGTTTTTCCCCCTCTTTATACGTTAAGACATAGATTCTGCGGTTTTTATTTCCTACAGAAATAGTAGATTTTGAGCTGAGATAGTTTTTATGTCCGTGGAAATAATACAGGTGGCTCATGCATTACCCATTATCTCTTGCTATAAATCATTTATATCATGCACGAGAACAGGAGAGGTTCTCGTTTCTGTAAGTCTGGCATTGACTTACAATTCATTTCTGAAAATCTGGTTAAGTCGTGGTCGATATAATATCGTAGAAAAAAATTTAGTAGCATGAAACAAACAGACAACATTTTCGATTTCATTTGCCCTTAGTTGGAAAGCCTCGGCTCACGATATCTTTTTATCTTAGCTTTATTTGTTAACAGTGGAAGAGTTTCGTTCTGAAACTTCATATAAGTTGCTAGCCTCTTCAGTTTTCCAGGACAAATATCTTCTTCCTTTTCGAACGAGTTGTAGGTACACGTGATTCCCATGTCGTTTATCTAGATGTATAATGTAAAATATTCTAGTTAAAACTATAAAGAAACTTCGTAAAAATCTTTTCTAAACCTCACGAAACTATACTTTCTGGTGTTCGAAAAGCATTTCTTGCGTATTATGGATATTTTACTATAAATTGTAAAACAGTTCTAATTTTTCTTCAAGTTTTCCTGAAATGTAAAAACATAGCTTTACTTAAAGCTAATGCAATATGATATACCGGTGAAATGTTCAAGGGAGTGAGATTCCTCTTCAAATTAATATGAAAAATGTGAAATCTGTAAACTAACTGAGTTACTGGAATAATTCAATATGAATTTATTTCTCTCAATAATGTAGCGTGAAATTATAAGTATAGCTTGTACCCAGAGAAAATAGTGCTTTGTCGTGTAGGATAAATATAGCTGTTAAAGCGAAAAAACATATTGTCGTTGCACATTTCCGTTTTGTTCTTACACCACTTATGACAGCTGTGGCAAAATGCGTATATCTCTTGGCCAGAAGATGTGCGGAATTGTGAGTCGAGTTTTCACAATACGAAGACAGTCGTTATATGAAAAGAATAAACAAGACAAAAAAAGATCATTATGGCAAGTGGCTACTCGTTATCTTATCTGCACATGTACTGACTATGACAATGGTCAGAAAAGAAAATAGATAGTTTTACTGCTTGCACATTGTATTTCAACATCTAAGTTAGTGTGAAAAAGTATTGTTAGATTCTTCCTTTGTGCTTCTGCTAAACTTTCGTGTAACAAGTAGCGACGAGTTCCCAATTTCGGGCTGATCTACAAGATGGTTCACACTAGAAATAACAATAGCAATGATATTATTATGTTTTTCAAGTGTGAAGAACCAGTGAATAGCTTGGAGGGAATCATATTGTTCATCTTATCTCTTTTCTTTTTTTTCCATTAACACGCATGTTCAACCTTTTTTTTGTCAAGAGAGTGAGACATCTTACCTAAACCTATGGTTTATTTTCTTTTGTCCAGTTAGTTGATTAAAAAAAGTTCTGCTTGACCACTAGCTATATCTTGACATTAGTGAAGCTTATTTTGACACCCTAATATCTGCATATTCCTTCCTAAAATAATTAATACCAAGTTTTTAAGACAAAACAAACAAACTAAACATGGCGAACTTTTAAAACAACCAAACAAAATACATAAAAGGCGTCGACTCATCCACTCAGTAGTTTATAAAGAAATGTTTTGTCTGAGACTTCAGGGAAGTAGTTTACCAAAATTGAACAAAACGTTTTTTTTAGATACTTATCCCTAATGTGTCTAATCTTTTGTGTTGGAGAAAAATTGTTTGTTTATATTTCATTTAATGATCAGACTAACAGTTATCTTATTGGCTTGTTCTTGACCGTGGTGATATTGCTTCTTGTAAAAACATGAGCCTGATGTTGCAAGTTTCGTTAAAAATGCTGTGCACTTGAAGAATTAACCTAAGTATGTTATTGATTCGTAAATACAAATTCTTCTTATCCAGTTATTTAGTTATAAAAATGTTCGAATAAGAGTCTCGTGAAACTAAAATCAGCAAATATTGCATAACATATATAAATGTATTTCCTTTTTCAGGAAATATAAATATATCATATCCAATTTAAATACCATGTCTATAGGTTTCTCTTCTGAGGATGTTATAAATGTAGGCCTGGATAATCAAGACTAGGAAAAACACATTTGGATTTGTTTAATAAACAACCAATCATTTATACTTTCAAAGTAAATTTAGACTGAAAGTTAATGCAAGTTTTGTGATGCTGAATGTAATTTTGATAACAAATACCAATATTTCTAACAACAAATAGTTTTAGCAATGACGTATCAAATATGCTGTCTACTGTATACATGTAGGTAAGGCCGAACCCTGTAATAATGTAAGCTACTGTAATAAAAAAAAAGTTTTCAGTTGTTTTTTTTAACGTACTATCTATTTATTGTTACGTATGTATATATTTATTTACGAGATATTGGTTTCAGAAGCACACCACGTTGTTTCATTTAAGTTATAATTACGAACATAAATGATGTCATGGGAAAAACGAACATGTGATAAAAAATTTACCAGTTATATGCAAACGAGAATCTTAAGTATGCTTTATAAAAAGGTTTAAATGCTTCCCAAGTTAAAGAAGATGCTAACATTTCCTGAAAAACAAACAAAAAATCACCTATTTATACATTGATAACTTTATTCAAGTTTGTCTTTTACAGTTCCTTTCTGAAAGTAGAAACGACTTAACAGTTCTGTGTAAAGAGCACAAGCCGGTTCCAAATAACGTGATAACATTGTCATTATATTCTAACGTGACACTTGATTGACGTTCTTGCACCATAGTAATTATATAAGAATTTTCCCACACGATTGATTGATGCATATAACACCAGATATATTTTTTGGTTGATAACCACG
>NW_013665691.1:410169-414133 GCF_000517525.1 Limulus polyphemus
ATGACGTGGTCCACTTTAATATTCCTTAGATTATTTTTATCTACGTGTCTCAAAATTATGTTTCGAAAATATCTGAAGGCTAGAGAAGAAATCAGACTATTAAATCATACGTCCATTTTGATTATCATGATGTTCGCTGATATGAACAGTAGTATCACCCTTACAGATGTTAATCATCACAGTATCAGGTCCCCCCTTCCCTTTGCAAGATTATATCGTATTTTATTAGTAAACATATTTATACCATGCAAGGTATCCTATAGGTTTAAAATTTAAATTCAATCCAAGTAATGATGTGATGTTTGTATGATTAGAATTTCTGAAAAACATTTTACAGTTATAATACTTAGTTCTATGAAATGTGTTGTAAATTTTATAAATGTTCAAGAAAGTCTAAGTGTAAAAGTAGCTAGCGTGGATCGGTATGTATTACTCATATACTACAATTAGATGTGTTAGCTTGTTAATATGAAGAAGCAATACCATAAAAAGGAATTTATAGAAGCTATTTTCCACTGTTTTTTTCTAGATTAGAATGATATATCATATGCATCAACGTCTTGTTGCCACAACAGCATTTATCTCACAATTATACCATAGGAAATACGAAATGGATACAATAGGTGCTAACACAAAGACTTGAAGCTGTTAAAGTTACAAGTGTATCCTTGTTAATATAGAAATGTTATTATGTAATATTGTCTTCAGTTATTTCTAGTAATCTTAATATAATCGATAAACTACAACAGTATGAACTTTGTATATATTTTCAAACGAATACCAAGACTGATGTTCTATCATATCTTACGGTGTATGATCCAGGTTAAGTAGTTAGCACACAGGATCACTTACAAAAGTTGCAATATTTTCAAAACGAGACCCAAAACTCGAACTTTGAAGAAGAATAGTCAACTATTCGAAAGCGCTCGAGTTTTGGGTCTCGTTTTGAAAATATTACGGTGTATGATGTCACTAACTTAGTAGAATAGTTTGTAATTAATGAACAATGTATAAGGTTTTTTAATTTATTAAATCACTTTTGAATTGAATCATTTATTGAAATAATTTTAGCATTGTTTAAACTGAATAGTAAATATCACATAAAGAGACATGTTTCGTAACCTGTGTCAACTTACATGGGTTGGGTGCGTCTTTGAGTTAAACTGTCGGATAGTGGATTAGAGTAACTGAAGGATTCGTGATTAATTCTGTTAACTAGCTGTCTTTCTTTTAGTTAATTTTATTAACGTCTAACGCAAATAGCTTTTGGCCAATATCAGGAAACAAAGAAACAATTTCCGTACTGAGTAACATTCCATTAAAATACAGGGTGACCCATAAGTAGATGTACAGTTGATAACTGATAAGGAATTTAAATTAATTAACTTAAAATTGAAGTATACAGTTGATAATTGATAATTTATTTAACGGTACTTTACACGTGACATGGAAAATTAATCACGCAGGTGTTCAAACTGGAACCCGTCGCTGTTCACACAATCCTGGAGCCTGCCTGCCACATTTCTGCAAACTGTCTGTCCATCAAGTTCTGTAAATGCGTCTGTGATGTACCCTTTCATTTCGTCAACATTCTGCTATTTTCTAATATACACTTTGTCCCTGAGTACTCCCCAGAAGAAAAAGTCCATAGGGTACAGTTCGATGACCGTGGATGCATCTCGGTTGCGCCTCTGAGGTCTAACCATCTCTGAGGGAAATTCTCATAAAGACATTCACGGACCGCATGAGCGAAAGATGGTGGTATCCCATCTTGTTGGAAGTAGAGCTGAGGGAAATCCGGCCGCTGCTGTAACTCCGGAATGATGCAGCTGTATACCTACTTTTGAGTCACTCTGAATATACAGCATTTGTTTCACAAAAAAGCTATGAAATTGAAATATACAGGAACAATATTAACATTATACACGAAAAAGCTTTATATGTGTATGTATAGCAACATAGCTTTTGTATATGGCATAAAACTTTGTGAAGTAATAAATTACAGTAGATTTTCATTATTGTAAAATCAAATATATGCTGATTGGCAATAAATATTAGATTTTTATTGAATTTAACCTACTCAAATTTGTTTAAGAAAATGAAGTTTGATACTAATTTTAATACAATACACCAACTTTGAAAGCCACATGTAGTTATAATACAATCTTGTGTACATTTTGGAACTACAGTATATAATAAACAGAAGAAGATGTTTCGCTTTTGATATGAATACCTGTGAAGCCACCAGCTTATAAAATACTGGGAGCAAATAGAACAATAATAACAAATATGGCTCACGCTTTATATTTTACACATTCACGAATTGAGCAAATTACATATTTATGTACTTTTGTCATTTTTGAAAAGTATTTAGTCTTAAAATCCACAGAAAAGCAGAATATATTTAAAAAAATAATAATATCTCGTATTTTTGATTATTTTATTGTTGGTTGTACTCTATTGCAAGTACATGAACGTTTACAAGCCTGATAAAATTATTAGTAAAATTTGTGGATCTGAGGAGCAAACAACTGTTTTTGATGTATTTTGTATGAGGGTAAAATAATACAGTATCATCACAATTTATTAAACATTTATCGTAGTCTAGTCACACTCTTTACCATTAAAACAAAAGAGAAACTGTTATGAGTTTTTTATCCAAGTAATAACATACTTCTTACTCCATATTTCTTTGAAGTAAGTTTCATTAATATTATTGGTTGAAATGTTTAAATAATTTGAATAGAATTATTAATTATTTTCTTGCTATTCCTTTTTTACGTTCGTGAAGAATATTTTGCACTATTTTTCTCCCTATATAGATTTAGGGCTAACTTAAGTTCCCTAAGCTAGCCCGACCTCGTGAGATATTATTGGGATTGTGACCGAAAATGTCGTTAGCAGCAAGAGTACCCATCTGATGATTCAATGTATTCTAACATTTATAGGTTTTAGTTTTCACGCATGCCAAGTTATGACATTAGATAATTCTACTCAGTACATGATATAGGATTCACTTCAATAACTTTTAAGTTGCTCTTTAGTTGTAATTTATATAACTTACATTTGGTGAGATGTTATTAATAAATCGTATGTCCATCTTCTTAATGTGGAATGTCCAGTTTAGTTCTGCGTTCTCACGAAATGGAAACAGATTTATTTTAAATGTTTTAATTAAAAAAAAGAAGATATATCAAAGTAAAGATTGGAGAAACAGAAGTATAATAATTTCTTTGAACCGAATGCAGGTGGTAAAGTGTATCAAACTCTCAGATTTACCGTATTTAGTTATTAAGGAGTGTGAAATAGAAAATAAAACAAAGGCTAACATTTGCTCTGGTTTTAAACGAACTGGCTATTACTGGTTTCAGTTAGTAAGGATTCTGTTATGTAATAGGGTGAAATATCTCATGTGTAACAATTTAACTATAAAAATGCTAATTTTAAAGAACACACACACACACATATATATATATAGTAAGTGATAAAATATTTTCTTGTAAATGCAAACTACAGGCAATATCTGAATAAGTCATGAACATGAAAGTCCATCTACCTCAAACTGGATAAAATGTATAAAAGTTGTTCATTTAATAAACAAAACCAGTGTTTACCTATGGTGTACGCATACAGATATTATAATTTGAAAAATCAATTAGATATTTAGAAACTTGTTTATATAGTTCTTATACAAATAGGTAATTTAGTCGTCACAAATAAGTATCCATAGTCTGGAACTCGTGTAGTATAGACCAGCTGATAAGGTGTCTTTACCTGCCATAGCCTAGAACCCGTGTAGTAGAGGCTGGTTGATAAGGTATCTTTACCTGCTATAGCCTAGAACTCGTATAGTATAGACCAGCTGATAAGGTGTCTTTACCTGCCATAGCCTAGAACCCGTGTAGTAGAGGCTGGTTGATAAGGTATCTTTACCTGCCATAGCCTAGAACCCGTGTAGTAGAGG
>NW_013665691.1:414842-437961 GCF_000517525.1 Limulus polyphemus
ATAGGGTTTTTTTCCCTGCCATAGCCTAGAACCCGTGTAGTAGAGGCTGGTTGATAAGGTATCTTTACCTGCCATAGCCTAGAACCCGTGTAGTAGAGGCTGGTTGATAAGGTGTATTTACCTGCCATAGCCTAGAACTCGTGTAGTAGAGGCTGGTTGATAAGGTATTTTTACCAGCCATAGCCTAGAACTCGTGTAGTAGAGGCTGGTTGATGGGGTGTGTTTACCTGCCATAGCCTAGAACTCGTGTAGTAAAGGCTGGTTGATAGGTATCTTTGCCTGAATACCTATCAAAGTTCAGAGTAACCAGATCAGCTTGCTAAAGGACCTGATATTCTCTAATTCAGAAACCTTATAATCAAGCTTAAATCAAAATAGTGTTAATATACACTCTGTAGTTATAAAGAAAGAGAAGTTTACATCAAAAATCACATTGAGGAAGTTTCATTGAATATATTTACAGGCATCATCAACAATAATCAAGACTATCATGTAATCAGATCAACTACTCGTAAACATCACACAAAGCATAATGATCTAATCATTACAACTTCTTCTGGTGGGCATTTATAAAACCATTTCACTCTCACCACCCTTCTCTAACGTCACAAGCAACATCCAATCAATGCGTGAAGCATAATAGGTGCTATTAGTAGTACTGCCATACGTCATAAGGTTTCTTTAAATTTCTTTGCTGCCGTATATTTTGTAAGATTGATATTTTAATTTTACCAGTTTTGTGTTCTCGTGTTTTCAGACATCTTAGGCCCGGCATGGCCAGGTGGTTAGAGCGCTCGACTCGCAATCTGAGGGTCGCGGGTTCGAATCCTCGTCATACAAAACATGCTCGCCCTTTCAGAGGCCGTAATAATGTGACGGTCAATCCCACTATTCGTTGGTAAAAGAGTAGTCCAAGAGTTAGTGGTGGGTAGTGGTGACTAACTGCCTTCCCTCTTGTCTTACATTGCTAAATTAGGGACGGCTAGTGCAGATAACCCTCGTGTAGTTTTGTGCGAAATTAAAAAACAAACAAAACAAACAGACAGCTTAACTACACTGCTCCATTTTTTACACAATAATGTTAATTTTTTCCTCTAATAAAAACTGCTTCTACTTTCTCAAAAATTCGGCTAATCCAGTTCTCTTACTGCCACAGTTCTTTCCTGTTGGAAATATACTTTTTTCTTAAAAATATCTCGACTTCTTTACAAAACAGCTCTACCTTAATGTTTGTTTCTATTTAACTTAATTATAGCTATATGTGTATTTTCATGTATTTGTAAGAAATCATCCGTACATAATTCGCAATTTAACAACTAAAAAGTAATAAAAAGGAGAAAGGAGAGAAAGCAAAAAAGAAAAACGGTAACAAATTTTTGGTGGCCTTTTGGTTTATTTATATTAATCCTTTATCGTATTGGTCATTCCTTTACTTATTTCCCAACCTTTTATGTAGGTTAATACATCCTGATCGCCCTTGGTATTCAACCTGAAGATTAATCATATTTCACGATACTGCTTATATGTAAATTGTAGTCACCCCTTTACCATTAAGATATAGAAAATCTGTTATGGATTTCTTGAGACAAATAATGACATACTCCATGCTCCTTTAAAGTTAGTTTCCTTAATATTATTGGTTAAAATTTCTAAATAATTTTGAATATTATATATAATTATTTTTGTTATTCGTTTTATATTTGTAATTAAGCACAAATCTACACAATGGGCTACCTGTGCTCTGCCCACCACGGGTATCGAAACCTGATTTCTAGCGTTGTAAGTCCGCAGACATACCGCTGTGCCCTTAGGGGACATTCTAATTTTTTCATTTGTGAAGAATATTTTTCACTGTTTTTCCATGAGTCTTAATCTTTTAAACGTGCCATAGAACGGTATCGCTGAAAGTGAAAATCATCATAGATTAATATAATTTGTAATTGCATCTGCAGATTAATAACATAGTTGTTCCAAGTAGGAGTACTTACAAAAGTACGATTGATTAGGATACTTTGCATTAACAAGAAGGATTGGGCATAAGTTATGAAATAATAAGCATATTTTGCACTTGGAATCACTTTAAGGTTAAGTTAAGATAATACAACCAATCTTTGTTTTTCAATCTGAAGTATATTATAATCTAACTTTATGGAACACTTACTAAACAATCCTAAAACTATATTGACCCTAAGACAGTGGAATGTAAACCACTTAATAACATATTTAATTTAGGACCATGTTAACAATAAAGACCACCATGTTTTCACAAAGATAGATTGGGTGATTTAAACTCGACAACCTATCAAAAAAGCTGGGAAAACTCTTAAAGGTTGTCTTATATCTTACTAAGCAAGAACAAGCACATAAAAATGGCAAGTTAAGTAGCAAATGTGTTTTTAACTGTTTATTTACCTCTTTAGCTAGTGTAACGTTTACAGTATCCAGGCCGCTCTCCAGCTTTTAACGACATATATTACTAAAATAAATAGTTGTATAAATGTTTCAATATATTTGTACTGTAACTCAGTATAACAAATATTCAGTATATAATTAACAGGTAAGGAAAGTTAATTAAAAACAAGTTGTTTTTGGATGACTTATGTTAGAAGAATAAAATGTCATCGTCTCTTACATTTTCCTGCATCGTACCTAGTCAAGACTTATAGTTTCCTTAGCAAAACCAACATCCATCAAGATCTTCAGCAGCATTATCTTATTTAACTTTAATTTATATGCATGAAGATAATAACGTTTCCGCAAACAATGATTAACATTTTAGAAAAATGTTATATGCAATAATTTCTCTGTTCACATGTGGGAAGATACAGTAGCTGTAGTCTTTGTGGTAATTTGGACGCATTCACTAGAAATAAAAGCACTCCAAACACGTCGAATATATATATATGGTGAGAATAGATCAACTCTCTGGTTCATTGTATCGATGATCTATATATATATATATATATGTGGTCTTTGAAAGGATGAATTAAACACCAACAGTTTTTAATTAGGACCTTCTAAAGATAAAATCTACTTTTGAATAATATCCACGTACTGAATGCCTACCCATTTTTAGGTTATTCCATTATTATAGGCAAAGGATGTTTCATAAACTGGGTATTAAAAGCAAAAAAAGTCTAAAACTTTGACTTCGCTATCTTTCCTTTCATTCGTGGGTCACAAAATGTATTTATGGCTTTGGTCAGTAACAACTTCATTAATTATAACAATTCATATAATTCCAATAATTCTCGAGAAATTTTTATGCAACAACTGTAAGGCACTTCTTAGATATATTTCATTTGCCTTAAATTTCTAGCAACTTTAGGAAATAAGTTCGAAAATCAAGTTTTCTTACACATGTAGCAAAAAACTAAGATGATATCTTATAAACCAATGTCTAATTTAGACAGGTTAAGGAGTATATTCAAACTTAAAGGAAAGGTGTGATTTACAGTATTATATGTGACAAAAGTATTGAAAGTTGCTTTGAAAAACAAACAAAAAAAACGCGAGATGCGTTCAAAGACGATGTAATAATATATTATCATCACAATTAATTACAAAATTTAGTTTACTTAATTTTAATCACCCATTTGCTATTAGAATAGAGAAAAAATGTTATTAGTTTCTCGATATAAGGTATAAGAAGCCCTTAGAGCGTAGAGCTCAAATTCTGCTATTAAAGATATAGCGATTGGCCTTTCTAAAATTCAGTTTCTTGTACAATTCTTAGTTAGATTTTTTTTTCAACTAACTGGCTATTTTTATTACAATATATTAATTTGTACTTATTCTCGATACAGTACGATTTGAACATGCTAATGTGGTGACTTGTCGTCGCAAAGGTAAGCCGCTGTACCATGTCTGGAATGTTTAATACCTATGCAACTGATTTATAATGATTTTCTGTCAATTTGGCAGTGCAAGTAACCCTATGCCTGGAGGATTATCTCACCGCCCTTTTCGAGAAAGGATATTCGTATAGCGAGAATGTTGACCAAGTAGAGCTACCAACACAATAATTATAATCAAAGAGTTTTCCATGTTATCCGAGAAAGCGGAAACACTTACCCAACACAGTATTTAGAACTTGGCTTCGAACCAACACACACAGAGACAATTCGGAGTTATGCTTTCATCTTCTTGGGAAAACTATGATTATGAAGGATAACATTACCCAATAAATTGTGCTCATTTTCTGGCACCGTTACAAAATAAAACAAAATAATAAACACGAATATAAAGTCAACAAAGACTCATAAGATTTTGCCCCACTTCAATTTCAATGACTGTTTTCATGAAAAAGATGGACGAAGCTGGAATAACACCAATTCCATTCGACCACAAAATACCCAATCAGCTACGATGGACTTTTGTACCCTTGACATTCTTAAACATTTATTATTATTTTTTGCGATCTGACGTCCATGAACACAAGAAAGTTTGTCAAGATGTGTAGTATTAAACTAACCCCACCCTATTTTACAATAGTTTGTTACAATGAAAATTGCAGTATTGGGCAACGATGCGTGGTTATGACAGTTTGTATATTTATTTTTTGTTTTGTTCAGGACTATAAGTCGTTTATTCTTGGTCTCTATCTATACCTTTACATTTTGTAGATTGTCAATTGCTTCTTCCAAACTTCTCCATATATACATATATAAACTAAAGCTTCCTTGTTGTGTTATCTTTTCTTTGTACTGAATTGACTACTTTCTCTAGAACAGTAAGTCTTATCAACTGTTCGAGAAAACGTTTACTCATATATATACAGAGAGTCACTTGTTAGAATTGTTTTGCCTTCTTTTATTTATTTCGAGAAATTGTTATATCGCTGTTTCTTACTTCTTATTTCTCTCTAACCTTGGAAGAGGTAAAATATTTTGGAGACATACAAAGTAGTAAGGTTTTCTGAGGCTGTCTCTACAGTGTAAGTTTCCCTAGAGCAAGTAATGTCCAACAAAACAATATTATTACTCTATTACTATTACTCTACTCATGTTTTTGGACATTATCTACTGTAAGCAGTGAAACGTTAGGGAATACTACACAATAGCCGGAAAACCCTACTTGTATATACGAATCAGTTTCCGGTGAGACTCGTATGTGATCATTGGTGCTTGTCGAGCACAGACAGTTCATTTATTCATCCCCCCCCCCTCTGTTATGATTCCATATCTCTAGAGTCTCGGCGCTGGTACCTGTTTTCTTGTTGTGTAGTGTATTTAACTGCAAACAAAATATCTTTATAACACTGGAGAAAGACTATGCTTTAATTTTAGATCAGGAGAAAATGTATATAATTTTAATTTCACTGGTCAAACTCAAGGACAAGCTGAAATTCATCTATTTTACTTGAATGTACCTATTTCTAGGGTCACATTTTAAACAGAAAATTAATATTCTTATAAAAGTAAATTTTAGGTTAAAATGTATTTAAATTTTTTCCTGTATGCAAAGCTGACAAAGTTTCGTCGAATTTGGTAAAAGATACAGGGGTACATCTTTTACGTTCTGACTGTCATGGTAACCAGTAACCAGTAACAAAAAGATGGCAATTTATTAGGTCTGGATGTCGGCTTTATGGTTTTTACGTACAGAGAAAAAAATGCAAAGCTTGGAAAAGTTTATTAATATTTATCTTTTAATTTACTTTTTGCTTAGAGGCTATTATATTAAATACATTAATAAAATTTAAATATATACTTATTGTTTAATGTTCTATTGCAGCATATACAATTGGTCAGCGAAAAGAAAGTTAAGTTTCTAAAATATAATCTTCGTTTTTATCTTCGGATTTTATCAGAATGAACCACTCACCGTTCACTATCTGTGCAAGTTATTTCGTATTTCCATTTTTTACCAAATAAGCCACAAAGGTTAGACAAAAGAGTGTCAATCCTTTTGAGCATGAGAGAAAAAAAAAAGTCATCTTCTTGACCCTTCCCCCCGTTCCAGTACTGAGAGGTGCAATAAAATAAAAACACTTTTAATTGCACTCAACTTAAAATTTAGCTATTAACTGTGAAACGACACATTAAATATATGTGAACAAGAATAGTTGTTTGAATTAATTAAATGCACAAATATATAGCTATTTTGATTTATTTAAAATTGTAGGATGCCACATTTATTTTCCTGTCTCTTTTTCTTAAAGAATTGAAAGGTTATCTATTGATAATCTGGAATTCATCTCATCGCATAGTAGTTGTGTTTATTCACTGTTATACTGAACAGGATTTAGTTCTTTTTTGAACGAAGTAAATATTGATATTATCTATGAATTGAAGCATAACCCCGATACAAACTCAAGAGGGTTTACTCATTTAGTAGGAGAAAGAAAATCGAAGACGACATTATAGAGAAGAAAATAGCAGGGAAATAAAATGATTTAGTTTGATTTCACTTTTAAAAAAGATGTCCAGTTACGTATAACGTAAGCCCACTATCTGTTTATATAATTTAATAATGTAATATAATAATTTTGAAAAACACGTATTAGGATTTCTGTAACAAAAAATAGTTTTAAGTACACAACTCACTTTATTCTATTCCATATTTAGCAAGAAAAAAAAAGGTTTTTGTCAGTTTCAAGGGTAGTTTTAACTGTTGAATTTGCTGCCATCTTCAGGTGTAGTTTTGGATTGCCAGTCTGCCAGTTGGTTACTGTCTTTAGCTGTATATTGATTACTGAAACTACTTCGTCTTCAAGTGCATTTTAAGTGCTGAATCTTCTGTTATCTTCTGGCTTAGAGCTGAAAGCTAAATCTACTGTGTTTTTCAGATATAATTTTAAGTTTCGTATCAACTTCAGTTTTCAGCTATACAGTATAAATGTTGAATAATCTGCTATATTTGACAGCAAATTGTCTGCTCTTTCACTTGTAGTTTGTACTACTGAATCTGCTTCTGTATTTAAGTAACTCTTCTCTAACTATCAAACTGACCGCAATATTCGAATATAGTTTGAGTTTGTAATATTCTGCTGTCTTCAAGCGTAGTTTGGATTCCTAAATCTACTATTACTGTCTTATGGCATAACTTTAACTTCAGAATATTCTGTAGCCTTTAGAAGTAGTTTTAACTATTGAATTTGCTGCCATCCTCAGGTGTAGTTTTGATTGCCATTCTGTCTGTTATCTATAGGAGTAGTTTTTATTGCTGAGTCTGCCGAATCGTTATGAACTTTGAGTGGTAAATCTTCTGTCATATTCAGGTGTATATTTGACTGCTAAATCTGATGTCGTCTTGATACAAAGTTTTGATTGCCTTCCGAAACTCAGGTGTAGTTTTGATTGCTGAATCTTCTGTCTTCTTCTGATATAGTTTTGAACTTCAAATCTACCTCACTTTTCTGCTGTACAGTTTAACTGTTGAATCTACTAACGTATTCAAGCGTAGTTTTCTCTGCTTATTTTGCTGCCATCTTCAGATGTGGTTTAGACCTGTGAATCGGTTACCGTCTTCAAGGGTAGTTTTAACCGCTGAACCTATAGTTTTTTGTACTAAATCATTTGTGACTCGTTCAGGTGTAGTTTGATTGTTGAACCTTCTGCTCTCTTTAAGGATAGTTTTAACTGCTTAATGTGTTGCCCTCTACAGATGTAGTCCTGAAAATGGCAGGTTATGATCCTCTGTGTTTTTTATTATTATTCCGGAATCTTAAAATGCAGAAGCATTTTTCATATAAACACGTTGTTTTATGTGATTTCTGAAGTTTTAGTTGTACCGAACAGTAGTGATAAATGACTTCTATCGTTGATTACAAAAGGTATTATAGCGTCTATAATTTCTTTCTTTATTTTTGATTCTTGACCTACATGTCTACCTTCTCCACTGTATTTACTATTTTTTCTTCCCAAAAATGAAATTAGTCGTTGGGTTATTGGTGTTCCAGTCTTTCATAGCATTCATGTTCCTAGATCTGTGTTTTAACTAACTGACCACTTTACTTCATCTTTGATGTACCAACACTGGATGAAGTAAGTTCCTCATTCAAAGGAGTCTTGAAAGAGTATTGAGTGTCAGCCAGTTAACAGCATAGGCTGTTAAGGAATTCAAAGAGTATTTTTGGATTTCACCCAGAAAGAATAAGATTTTTCCGCTTTGTTTCTGCCTTCTGAAGGTACGTAAAGTTTTTCTTATTTAACAGATCCTTTTGTGTTCGTACTTTATTCATTTCGTAAACTAAGAGTCTGTGACACTGTTTGCTAAGTAGTTAGTGTAATTTGATGAATAGTGTAAATAGTTGCAAGTGGTTTTGTTACTATTCCGTTACAGAAGTAAAGGCTCATTTCTTTCCATTACAGTTTTCTAAGGTAAATTATGCTACGTTTATTCGGGCAGATCGTTTACGTGTCTGAGTTCTGAGTTATTCTTTTTTAATGTAAGTTGGTACTTAGGGAGTTGTCTTGCTCAAAACGTTATGTGAACAAATATTTGTGCAGGTGATTCCATTGTAATTAATTATCTTCGTTTTTAAAATAACAACAAAGCTGAAAGTGTATTCCAATATACACCCTGGGATGCGTTTAGAAGTAATAGTTGTTGTTTTTATTTTGTAAGATGTAATCCGGCTCTAGAAATCGTCACAGTGGGTAGAGTGTGATGCGTGAGAGAGGAATACACTGTGAAAGTAGTATCTTTATCGTTATGCAGCGACATATTTAATTATGATACCATACAGTCAGTTTTTGCAAATTATTAAGAAAATCTAGGAAACTATATACGTAAATATACATACTTGAAAAACTGTGATGTTGTGTCTGTACAATTGTTTTACAAATTGTTGTCCAGTGATATTGGTCAACCAAAGGGTATTAGAGCCAATAATATTCGCCAATTCTTAGAAATAATAAAGTTGAAAAAAGATGATAAATTATTAAATAAAGACGAAGGTTCGGCGAATATCTGCGTAAGAATGTGGCGGGACCTCCTCTAAAATTTATGCAGAAATGTAAACTTACACACAGATCACATGATCTAGTTAAGAAGAAATAAATATAACTTTTACGTCTTGTAAGTTCACTCCTGGTGATAACGTGGTAAACGTCAAAACATTTTAGAAATGTTGTGTGTTGTTTATTTATGATTTTAACATTATACACAAGTAGCAAGAAATAATATCTGTGTTTATTTATTATTCTAATGTGCTGTTTCATTTTTTTTCCTGTCTTAGTTGTTACATTACTCTTAAAGCTGCACGTACTTCCCATTTGTAATTAAAGTTGTCAGATTTTACTCATATCTATTAAATAGTTAGAGTACTGTGATTGCTATTACCAGTTACTTGTATTTTTGTTATTAAGAAACTTTCTTTGAGATAGTTGTAATCTCTGTTACTAGGTCTTTATTGCAGAAGGCAGTGTGGTGGAATTTGTGGGTTTAGCTATGCTAGTATGTGTGTAATTAGTGACTTCTAGGTTTTAACCTCTTTAATTTAAAGTTGTCAATTTTGTTGGTGTGTATTTGTTTGGTTTTATTACGTTTATTAGTTTATACATTCTCCATCACGTCCAGAGCTGAGAAGTTGGTAGGTTTCGGTATCATACCCCAAGAAGAGGTGATTTGGAGTTGTAGTAGTGCTTAGATTTAATAGCAGGTTTCAGTTCGATTATATGTCATTGCAGGCTGGGTTTGTAGAGTATAGAAGAGTGTATCATTAGACACGCACAGATATAATGATAACTAATTGACTAACACTATGCACCACCCTTTGTACGGTAAAAACAATAATAATATTAATGTGTGCGCTTGACATGCACATTACTACAAAAGATAACATTCTATATCTGTCAAATGAAACATGTGACGTGATTTGGTCCATATGTAATCCATCAATGACATTTTGTAGTGATTATGTAATCTGAAAAGTACCATGTAAACTATTGGGAAAACAGCAAATATTGGTCTATCGATGTTGAGGAAATCCCTAATAGTAGTTTCCAGGGAATCATATCTTCATGCCGAACACTACCGTTTGATGCGTCTCTCACTGTTGTATGTGTGGAGAGTTAGTCATCAGAATCAGAGCAAGAGGAAACAAGGGTTTAATGCATAAATTACTACAGCTGTTTTCAAATTAGATGTATAGATACTTAAATCCTCTGAAACCGACTTGAAGTTACAAGTCTGTGTATTTAACAAGAACACACAGTAGTACATATATCTTATCCATGAATCTAGGGACATTGATATATACATACACCCACAGAAGCTTTCAAGTTTACATATTTTAGCCCACATACAGTGTAACCATTAAATTTAAAGCAACTTTAAATATTATTGAAACAATATCAGATCGTTGAGAATGTAATTATAATTCTACAAGTTCTAGGACAGAGAAAACGTTTAGCATGAGTCATCTTTTTTATGGTGGTCTGAGTGCATGTATTCATGGTTTTTCATACTTTTCTAATGAGTGTGAGCTATTGATTTTCATGGTGCTCTGAGTGTATGTATTCATGGTTTTTCATACTTTTCTAATGAGTGTGAGCTATTGATTTTTATGGTGCTCTAAGTGCACGTATTCATGGTTTTTCATAATGTTATAAAGAGCACGAGTCATCCTTTTTTATGGTATTTTAAAAGTTTCTACTTATGCTTGCTCATAAAATTATAAAGATATGATTCCTGGTTGTTTATGATATTTTAAATGTATGACTCATGGTTGTTTATGATATTTTCAATGTATGACTCATGGTTGTTTATGATATTTTAGAATATGACGCATTGTTATTCGTGATATTTTAAATGTATAATTCGTGGTTGTTTATTATGTTTTAAAAATATATACTCGTGATTTTTATGACGTTTTAAGAGTATGACACATGGTTGTTCATTAGTATGTACATGTACTCATCGTTAGTTGACATGAAACCATTCAGTGCACATCTTCTTCAAAACGCGAAAGTGTCGTAGTTCCTGTTGTTCTTAAATTCTGACAAAGTCGAACTTGGTTGAAAACAATGTGTATTTCAAAGGAGTTAGAGATGGGCGATGCGTTTAATGTGGTGATATTCATTTAAGTGCTTCAAGAGGTTATACAAATGAAATATAATAAGTATTAGACGAAAAGAATTATTTTTTCCTTAGCATGAAAATCTTTAAATGATTCAGAAATTTGCAAACAAATCTTTAGAAGAAATACTTTATCAAAACCTAACTTTTTATGTACAACAGACTTATAATAGTTACTAAAAGTCTGACAACTTTGCGAAGATATATATAGAAATTCATAGTTAGGTATGTATAGTTTCACAGTTCCAAGATGGGTCCATATGACCCACTTCGTACTGACAGTATGGGACCTCCTTCAATTGTATGCACGATAACATGAGAACTGTTAGGAATCTGTCAGTCTTTTTTTGTATATTTTTTCTTTTATTGAGTTAATAACAATATTTATTGAACAAAGATTTTTGGTAAAATGTAACTTAAAGATAGAACACATATAATAAATACTGTTACGAGTCTCATATCCTTCATTACTTTGATACTTCTTTGAAGCAAAATGTCTGTAGAAGTAGTTTGTGTACCAAAAACATATATTCATAGAAAGATTGATGGAACGTAAAGAGTGACGAAAACGTATAAGAATAAGAAATGTAAAAAAAAAAAATATTGTGTGTGTATAGAAATGATTTTTTTAACCTTTTAGTAATGTTTACATGATTTACTGCCATAACATTGGGTCTAATTCTATTTCATACAACATAAAAGTTATGACTCAGTGTCTTTCTAAACACTAAAATAACTTGTAAATAATCAATTTAGTTTGTATTTAGACTATGATGAAAGACAAAATAATGAATCATTTTAATGTTTAAAGGTGCTGGAATGCTTGATATATATACAATCCATATCTGGTTAATATCGACGTCTTTCAGTAATGTAGGACTCCGTTAAATAAAGAAAGAAAAAGGCTTTAGGAAACTGTAAACTTGCTCATTTATTATGATTAAGTGTCTTGCAAGCGATAAGAACACTGTGCTATAATATTCAAACTTGTATAAGTGATCGAAATGTTTGATGAAACTCTTATCTTCCGTAGTTTGTTAGACAGACGCGCTGTTTTCTAAGCCTGACCCGGTCAACAAAGAAAACAAACACGCGACCCCGCCGTTCGTGCAAAGCCAATCACCCCAACCGGAGCGAGAGAGCAGCTGGCAGTATGAACAATCTCGTGGAACTGAGCATGCGCAACGGAGCGCGGATAGGGCGCGCGCCTCACCTCAGAAGGCAGTGTGCGTGGTGTTGAACATGGCTACGCTATCAAACGGAGTATTGGACACGGGCGCTCATCATAAAGGCCCCCAAATTTATAACGACTCATCAATGATTACTAAAGATCATGATGCTATTAAATTATTCATTGGACAGATTCCTCGAAATCTTGACGAGAAAGATCTTAGACCATTGTTCGAGCAGTTTGGAAAGATCTATGAGTTGACTGTGTTAAAAGACAAATATACAGGCATGCACAAAGGTAAGCCACTCTTTCACCTTCTTTCCAAAAGATACCGTTTACAAAGGCTATCCCTTCCTTTGTTAAAGTTATAATTTGAGTTTGGAATTCCGTAATTTATTTACATATATAAGCAACTTGTTGTGGCTAGAAACTGCGCAAGGCCTCGCCAGTAATCAAAGGCTACATTTAATTTGAAAGCTTATCATAAATTTCCTGAACCATATGGTCTGATTTGTGACGGTGGACGCGCTGTTGACAGCTGTGGGCGATTGACAAGAGCCGCGCGCAGAGCACGAGATTCAGAGCACGCGGGAATACGTCACCTGACGTGTTCTTTGTTGATAAAAGAGAAGCCTTACGCTTGATTTTGCATTTACGTCCATATTTCAATACAGCTTTTATTTCAAATTGAATGAGAATATAATACCAAAATATCACAGTTGATCCTTCATAGCTCTCGAATCGGTAGTTTGTTGACATTAAAATCATGTTGAAAACAAAAAAGTTAGATTTAGTAAAAGCTGTTTCAAGTTGGACTGGAAAGGAAATATACTGAATGATAAGACCAACCACTGAAAAACTAATAATTTAAAGCTATGGACATCAGTAAAATATATAAATATAGATTATTGTAATCCACAAGTAGGGATGAGCAAATGTAAGATTTGCGTTCCCACACATAAATATTACTATGGGCATCAGTAAAATATATAAATAGAGATTATGGTAATCCACAAGTAGGGATGAGCAAAAGTAAGATTTGCTTTACCACACATAAATATTGCGTGCAAATAGTTTAGAGAAGAGTAATCTAATATTACACCATTAGACGCTGGCAGTAGAGAGAGAGAGAGAGACAGGGGTCGAGAAAATATTTATTTTTAGTTTGTGTCTTACTATAATTCGCAATCATTTCACTTTTAGCATTAAACAGTTTTTATTTCTAGCTGGCAAACACATATCTTCTGCGCCACATCTATATATATATATGTACGGATCTTTTGACGCATGCTTTTAAGATTAACTCGTCTATATACATGACGGGTCTTTTGACGCATGCTTTTAAGATATACTTGTCTGTATACATGTACATGTTTTTGAAGCATGCTTTTAAGATATACTTGTCTATATACATGTACGGATCTTTTGACGCATGCTTTTAAGATACATTTGTCTCTGCGGGTCTTGACGCATGTTTTTAAGATACACTTGTAGATATACATGTACGGGTCTCTTGACTCATGTTTTTAAGATACGCTTCTTTTATTACAGGTGAAAATGTCGACATTAAAACCATAAATTTAATTTTCAAATCGAAGTGGTGTTTCCCACATACACACACACACACTTTCATTTATGTTTTTGAAACCTTGTTCTATTCTGCGGTGGTGGCTAATGCGTTAAAGGGTTGAGTATTCATTTTTATAAACATAAATTACTCACGTTAAAAGTATGAAATATAATTTATCAAAAATTTCCAGTTGATAATATTTCATATCTTAGTTTTGATTTTAAAATGTAACTAATAAAGTTTAAAAAAAAAGTCATTCATAGTTTCTACTAAGGACAGAATTTGATGACTTGATTAAATATTTACTAAGTGAATTAATATACATTTAAACAGAAAACTTTACATGAATTGACTAACTGAATTCCAGAGCAGTTTTCTGAGAAATATTCCGTTATATTACTTCCGGTTTAACCTAGTGAAAAGTAACATTTTTATACCAATTCGTCGAATAGTTCAACTTTAATATTCAAAGTTAAATATGTGTCTTATTCTTCTATTTCGTGTAATTCTAAACTCGTTTGAGAGAGAAAAAAAAACCCTTATTAAACTCAGCTTTTTAAAACTATAACATAAACACATAACAAAGACTAGAGAGACAAGTATAAACTCAAATGAGAAGAAAAAGGAATAATGTTGGACATAAACTGTCGAAGTGTTTCCTTTATGCATATAAATGTGTTTCTAATTGTACAAACGCTATACAGAAGAATGATACTTTAAAGTATGATCTGCTGTGTAAACCTGACGGTACTTCACTCTTCATCTTTGTACAGTTTATGTTCTGTAGAAAACATGGCGGCAGACTAGGATTTCTTGCTTAGAATACTTACTCCATATCGTCGGATAGCTGTGATGAACTATGCAGAGTTCTCTGATACCAAACATGTTTTTAGCGATTTGTCAAATGTAGTATCTTTTAAACGCACTGTATTATTCGGAATAATAATAATTGTCTTGGAAAACTTTGGAGGTTTAAGAATGCAGATTTGTTGTTTTAAACAAAATACTTGTAAAATTGGAACTTCTACAACAAACTGGAGTTGCCAAAGAGCAAATGTACTGTGTTTAAGAAAACTAATTGTAATGAGAGCTTTAATACTAAAATATCTTATGTATCTTCATAATCAGGTTCACAGTTTCAATAACAATAGTCTATTAATTTAATACAGTTTTTCTGTATGTCAGAAACTTGTCGTTAATCAATTGTCGTGACAAGTTCAGCAAGAGAAATCACTTTTTTTTTAAATAGCTATTACCGAACATCTGTGCAGAGTTTTTGTAAAACTACTTTTAAAACATGTGACATAGTTTGCATTATGAGTTTTGGGAAATAGCAGAAAATTTAAGTTAATTTATCAAATTTTATTTCACTGTTGCTTTTTCTGTAATAAACCCGTTTCTGGAATAAAGAAAAATCAATCAATCCAATGTATAGTATCGTAAATCTCGGTTTAAAAAGGAATCCCAAAATTTGTATACTAGCATTAAAAAAAAAAGCACATTCAGTGCTCAGCACCTAGCTAGGTAACACTTTGAAGTTATTCACTCTGTAGTTAAGAATGACGTCTAAACTTTAAGAAGGAAATATACACGAAATTCTCGATCTTGGTCACGAATTCTACCACGTTTTCTCTACCAGTCTGTGTGTAAGTACGGCTAGGATTTGACAAAGGAGCTTAAACTTGGGTACTAGCTTCAAATACTTACACGATTAATGTGAAATACAACGAAAGGTGAGAAAAAGTGCTAACCAATTGTTTAAGATCTCATAGTAATCCTAACAGGAGGTTTTCTTTATAATATGTCATTTCTTATACTATGTAAGATTGAAATATCTTTATATTGTATCATTTTTTGAATGCCAATTTAATTTGTAGACTACTGCCAAATAGCATGAATTATATTACAAGAAAAATGTACCCCTTATTGACTGGTAAAAGTCAATAACAGATATCATGCTCTATAATTTACACCCAATCTTGTTTCTGCTTGCGTGGTTTCGGAATGAAGTAACTATCAATTGTATTTCAGATTCCATATGGTGGGATATTGATTGAATATATGTATATATATATTTCGGTTATTTTTCACCAGTTAACATCAGATACGCGACATCTGGATAGCTCCGTCTGTCTGTTTGATATTAAGCACAAAGATACACAATGAGTAGTTTGCGATATACCCATCGTAGGTATAGAGCCTCGAATTTAGCGTTATAAGCCATCAAACGTACCGCCGAGCCACCAAAAGTCTGATAACGCTTTGCAAGGGAAACTTTTTTATTCTATGTACTCATGTTTTTTGTTGATTTTTGTAGAGTTAAATGCTGCCATATGAAAAACAAATAAACATATTCATAATTGTAACGATTCAATTCTGGCCTTCAGTTGTCTGGTGTTTGTATTACAGCTGACAGTGTTTCGCCAAAGTTGAATTTCTGAAAAGCCTAATATTATTCTCGAAGGTCTCATAAGATATAAACTTGGTGATTATAGCGTCCTTGGTATATATATCTACATTGTTCTTAATAAACAACTCATGAGAGGCATTTTTTGAAAAGAAATGTAAAAAATAATAACGTATGCAAATTAAATGTTAACATTTAAACATTTAAATTGTTTTTTCTCGTGTGTTGTGTTACGTTTTCCTAAAACGAATGAGATACAGGACAATAATTTGTTTAGTAAAAAATACCTCCAAATTATCTAATGAAATTGCTAGAACTATGTTAATAGTTATAAATGTACTTTTTATAACATCTCACAACAAAACATTTCACTGTAATGACTATCACCTGAGGGACATGAAAAGCATGTTCTGACTGGAAAGTAACATTAGATAATGCTGATACCACGGACAAATTTTCAATGTCAAATATCTTTTATGTTTTCCCTATGTTTCATTGTATACAGAAGAACTTTGATATTTACTTATATATATGTATATAAGAAAATGTTTAAAAACCCCAGGTTACTTCATCACATCGGTTCTTTGTAACAACTAGAACACTTAGTTTATCTCCCAAATATTATTCTTAAATCATTTCTACGATAGTAAATTATTATTGAAAAATGTTCTACTTTTATTCCATTGTTTGAAAAGAAATTATTGAAACAAAATAACAACACCAGGTTTTATTAATATGTAAATGAATATTTTTTTTCTATTAATAACCCTGGAAATTCAAATGTCAATTTCTGTTAACAGTCTATAAACTTAAGCTGTAATGCTATTGAAAAAGAATTAAACCCCAGCATGGATTTATAAGAGTCCATAAAAGTACGTAATACTTAAATGACGCGAGAATTATCTACTCCAAGTTTAGTGCTAACTTCGGTTGACAGAAGTCAGTTTTTTTATTATTTTTGATAATATAAACCCCTAAGACCATTCAAATAAACTGATATTCATCATCTTACCTTATTATAGCAGACTAGTAACGGCTGTAATACCTAAGTGTCAAAAGGAATTCTTATCCCAAAGAACTTAACTTGTTACCAACTTGAGTTAATTTAAAATCCTAACCTCTCACACAAATGAACCAAAACTCTGCACATGTCAAACTACTAGTTATCAATATGTAAGGTCTCAAGGAATGTTTACTCCAAAATTAAATATTCACTTTTTCAGAACTCAATTTTTCATTAACCCAGGGCGACTTTAGCTCTTAATCCTCATCCAAATGATTTGAAATTCAGGAAGCATAAACTTTTTGTATCAGACTTTTAATAGCTCTAATACCCATCCACATACATACAATTGGAAGTGGCAAACAAACAAAACTGGTAACATGGATCATTCAATTTACAAAGCTAGTCTGTGTATTAATTGATTTTGAAGTTGTTATTTTGTAGTAGCTTCTAACTGTTGTTACACTGGTCTACCCATTTTGGACTACATAATGGTATAGAATATTCATAAATACATATAGCGTCACTCTGATGGGTAAATTCATTGTTTACTTAACTAATCAAACAACAAATACAAAATAATTATAGCGCTTTATACTAAAACACATCTGCTTCTTTCATGTGTTTATATCTTTGCAAAGCATACAAATAGAATTTAAACAAATTGAGGTTAAAACAAATAATCCTCATTTATAAAAAAATAATTCTAATTTACCGCTGTGATACAACTAGAAAATAACACCAAAAAGTATAATAACAATAGCCGCGTAGGCGTCAAGTGCTGCTGAATGGTTGCCCTTTATCTGATCAGCAGTTATAGATTAGGGTTGGCTTTGCCTGAACCTTTGTATGTCTGACCAGGTTGTTTAGCTTATGTTGTTCAGAATGAAAATACAAATAAAGCAGTCATATGGGCTTAGTTTTTTAAGAAATGGATTCTGATGTTTTTCTAATACAATAATTGAATTTTTAAACATACTTCATTTAAAAAATTAGTACACATTTCTATAAAAACAAAAAATATTATTCGCTCTAAATAAGGTGGCTTCACTGCAAATTAACTGAACAAATTTTTCTTTACGAGAAAGTATTTCACCAATTGTTATTAAGCCATTAAACATAATTGGATGGGGATTAGAGGCTCACGTTACCGTGAGTTAATATCAGATTTAGTTTGAACAATCAAAATTTTCATTTTATTTTGTTTTAACTATTTTTGGTGTGTGTGTGTGGAATATTAGGGTTCAATTATCCAGGTTATTAACAGAAATTGAATTTCAATAACTGGAGTTATCTTTTCTTCTAGGGATAAATATTCCTTGAACCACTTCGACATTACGTTACAAGTTAGGTATAAGAAGTTGAATTTTAACTTATGTGGAAGAAGATCAGAAATCCAACTTATCCTGTGTTAATATAATTTTAGATCGAAGCAACTGCATTTAATATTTAATTTTTGAATAAATACTTCTTTAGCTATGTAGGTATTTACATCATGGCATATTACTATAAGAAGATGACAACTGCTGAAATTTAATTCATTTGGAAGTGGATTGAGGGGCCATATTACCTAAAGTTGACTTCTGAACAAGTGGAGTTGTCAGGTTATATAAGGCCGGATTCTTTACAGTAGGTATCTGTGACTTGTTGGCGATAAATTTTCACAGTAAATGGACAGCCCACAATCCACTTGTTTCAAAATAATATATTCAAAACAAGTCAAAAGTATGTACAAAATTCGTCACACTATTTGTTATCACAATTGTATCCTGAACTTTAAATAATTGTCTCTGTTTCGTCAAAGTCCACAGAGGCGGGTTCAATTACTTTAGGACACCCTTTGACAAGACAAATTATTCTCCTCTATCTCTGTTATTACAATATAAGCTGTAAACTCACCTTAGAAATCGCCGGTTATGGCTAAACTGGCATACAGTTTAATTTCACTTTGACTAACTTAACTTGCTTTCACTTACTATTTGCACGTATTTATTACACGTGACAGAAATATTTAGAAATATCCAGCCCTCTAGTAACAACAATATTACACACAACGAGAAGAATCTTAAAAGCTTCGAGTAAGACCACGTCAACAATATTACAAAAGCCTAGTACAACAATTAAACTACGTTCACAACGTACGACTCATACAGAGTTACATAACGAAAATTGTCATGACTATCACTTTTAAAATGATTAACTTTTAACACTCTTGCTATAAAAACTAAATAATCATTAAATATTAAATCACTAAATAAACTAAATAATAACTCTTAAACTAAATAGTCTTGTATGTCCAACAATAAGCCCTCTTCAAGAAAATATTTACAATATACAAAGACTGTTCTCAGTTCATGCACAAAGTCAACTCATATAGTCTGCACTGATATTTGCAGTCTCCTTGATAGCTTCAATGTGGAACTGATAGTTCTGGAGATACAATGCCCACCTCATGATCCTCGCTCTGTCTATTTCGCACCTCTGGATGTATGCAAGGGGCTGATGGTCTGTCTGGATGATGAACTACTTCCCATAGAGGTAGTTCTGGATGGCAAATATGATAACCAGACACTCTCTTTCGATCACAGAGTAGTTCTTTTCACTACTCAACAACTTTTTACTTTTGCACATTACTGTAAAGAATCTGTCTTCATATTCTTATAGGAGTATCGCTCTAATTCCAATGTCTGAGGCATGAATGATGAATGGTTTGTTGAAGTCTACTATTCTAAGGCTTGGCAAACTACTCAACATGTTCTTTAACTTATGGAAGGCTATTTGCTCTGATCGTTCCAACTATACCTTGTTGAGTATGCCTTTCTTGGTCAGATCAGTCAGTGGTGCAGCACCTTCAACATAGTTTGGGATGAACTTTCTGTAGTATCCTGCTAACCCCAGAAAGGGTCTGACATGCTGTTTGGTCAGTGAAGCTGTTGCATCTTGTATGTGAGTTAGCTTCTTTTCTTCCATAGCAATCTGTTGGTCGCCCACCTTGTGTCCATCAAAGTCTAGAATAGAATCGACAATGTAGCACATAGATGGTCTGATGGTCAGACCTGCTGTCCTCTCTCACCTGAACGGCTTTCTAAGTTTCTTCAGGCAGTCTTCCCATCTAACTGTGTGTCAGAATGTCACCCACATAATGCTTGATGCGGTTGAATGTTGCTGCTGAGTTGATTAACCCAGATGGCATTCTCCTAAACTGGTAACATCCGTCTGGTGTCACAAAGGTTGTCTTCTCTTCAGATCCAGTCTCCATCGGGATCTGTCAATAACTTTTACTGAGGTCGATCTTTGAAAATAACTTGGCTCCATCTAGTTTCGCCACGATAGCCTCTAGATTGGCCATAATTTCAGTCTCCAGAAGTCTATTCAGATGCTGTTTGAGCCAACTCTTTTTCTTTATGATTAACACTCATGAATAGTAGGCTGAATTTGAAGGCTCAGTGATTCCAGCTTCTAACCTTGCCTCAACTTCCTGCTCGATCAGGTCTCTCATCACATAGGGCATCTGGTAGGACTTCACTTTGACTGGATCCCCTGTCGTGATCTCGATTTTGTGCTGCACAAGGTCTATCTTGCCTGGTCTATATGTGAAGACATCTGAATACTGACACAGTAGATCTTGTAGCTCTTTCTTCTGTTACAAGTCAGTTCTTCACTTAAGATGACGTCTTTGTATGTCTCATCTCCATCCAATGGTCTTAGGCCTAGTAGGTCTTTATCTTCTATAACAAAGTCACTACCTTAAGATTCTGCTTCTATGACAGCCACTTCTGCCATGTCCACCTGTGCTTCTACAACTGCAGTTGTTAGGTCTTCTTCCTCATCGAAGTATCTCTTCAACAGATTGGTGTGGTAGATCTCGGTCCTCGCGTCTACTTTCACTCTATAGTCCATTCTAGTGATAACTTCTTGCACTTCAAGGGGTCCTTTCTACTGCAGGGTGAGCTTGTTGTTGTCTGTAGGTAGCAGAAGCAAGACCTTCTGTCCGACATTGAAACGTCCATCCTTGGCTTTCTTGTTATAGACGTGCTTCTGACTGCCTTTGATGTGTTCAACTTCCCCACTTGAACTGCTTTGATAGATCTAGTACAGTACTGCTTACTGGCCGTCTATTTTGTAAGTCTCTTTCCCTTTTGTCTTGTGCTCGACTTTCTCTCAGGCACTTTCCTAAGTTCCTGCAGTGAAAGGTCTTTCTTCTGTGCTTCCTTCAGTTCCCATAGGCCTACATTCGGGATGTCACTTTTCGAGATTTGAAGGGGCTTGATGTTTTGCTTGTTCTTCTTCCCTTGAGCCTTTGTGGTGGCTGCAGATGCCTCATCAATCTCCTTTCTGTTTGGTTCCCCCAAACTTCTACTACCTGGTATGTTTCCTATTACCAAGTCGTAGATTGATACCTTCATACACATGGCTTCAAGACTTTTCACGTAGTATGGAGTACTCACCTTTATTTTTGCTATGAGAAACATTCTTATTGTCTTATAAATCAGCACACACAGACATAGCTTGTCCATCATCATCTGATCATCAGATACTAGACTGGTTCTCAATGCTGCACTGCTGCACCCAGTGTCTCTTACTTTTACTTTCTTGTCCCCGACATAGCCTTCACCTACTGGCATGTTGTGGTTTGTTGGCACTTCTCAATATTTGTCACATGCTTCAATCACTACTGGCACTGTTGATCCATTTGCTAACTTAAGCTGACTATCAGTCGTGCACTGTTTAATCATGGAAATAGCTATTCCTTTTTGTGGTGAATCTAAAAGGTTATCTTTATTCTGTTTCTTCTGCCAGCAGCATCCATGTTGATAGTCACTCTTTTCTTGTTTCTCACCAACACCATCTTTGTAGGTAGCTCCAGCTACTTTATATTGAAATTTCTTCTGTTGCTTTTTGATAACAGACTTGCATTCATTTGCAATATGCCCCATTTTATAACAAGTAGAGCATCTCTTCTCCCCTTTTACCCATTGAGTTCTTGTCACCTTTGGTGGTATCCTTTTTCTAGTCAGCCACCCCTGATTTCAGCTTTAACTGGTTATTCTTGTACTTGCCAGTTATACTCCCTCTATGGGCTTCCATATACTGTTCTGCAAACTTGATCATCTCGTTCATTTCTTTTGGTGCTCTCTCCTTCAGGAACAGTGGCATGTCATTTGAGCACGTGATCATGAACTGTTCATGTAATAGCAGATCTGCCAGTCCATTTTGTGAAGTATAGCCATAGATGTGCCACAAACTGAAATACAGTTTCTCCAGTGTCAGGTTTGACTTCTCTGAACGTCCAATGAAAACCTTCTTTGGTAAGTTCACAACATTTCTATAAGGCCACTTTTAACTTCTCATATTCCATTTCATCTTCTAACATCATGCCTACATACACTTGTAGGCCTTTTCCTAGGAGAAGTGGGTTGAGACAGACTGCCCAGTTGTCTTTGTCCCAGTTTTGACTTTGACTTTCATATCTCTCCAGGAAACATCCATGTCATCTTTCTGATAATCAAAATTGGGCAGCTTGGATTGGCTGGCTCTGACTCCATCGTAATTCTTGAGTCCATCCTCTTTCTGTTGGGTGAGCTTGGCGATCTCAGTCAGTGCTCTTAATCTCTCTATTTCCAGTTTCTCGTTTTCTTCTTTTATCATTTCTCTTTCCTTTTCTTATTTTACTCTTTATTCCTCTCTTATCTGCCTACACTGTTCTCTCTCTAATTCTGGTTGTTATTGTTGTTTAAAAACCTCTAGTAGATCATATCTTTTAGCCCACGTCTCTCAACTCTCTCTATCCATTTATCAAAATAAATCCACATAGTTACAAACGTGATTGTAATATCTATAATATTTTGCCACCACTACAACTGTGCATATGTAGGCCTACTTCCGCTGTCGTTCACGTCTTTTATTTACCACTGTATAATCCTGGCTGGCTCACCAAATTTC
>NW_013665691.1:438429-466893 GCF_000517525.1 Limulus polyphemus
TCTACTTATTTTAAAATTATATATATTCAAAACAAGTCAAACGTAAGTATAAACGTTCGTTACACTATTGGTTATCACAGTTGTATTTGTTTCGTCTAAGTCCACGTAGGCGGGTTCAATTATTTTATAACACACTTTGACAAGACAAATTATTCTTGTCTATTTCTGTTAGTACAGTATAAGCTGTAAAACGCCCTTTAGAAATCGCCCGTTACAGCTAAACTGACACACAATTTAACTTCACTTGTACTTTCACTAACTTAACTTGCTATTTGCACGTATTTATAACAAGTGACAGAAAAATCTAGACCTCTAATAACAACAATATTACGCATAACGAGAAAAACTTAGAGGCTTCGAGTAAGATGACGTCAACAATATTACAAAAGCTAGTACAACAATTAAACTACATTTGCAACGTACAGTTCGTACAGAGTATGTAACGAAACTTATCATAATTATCACTTTAAAGTAATTAATTTTTACTATTGCTATGAAAACTAAATACTCATTAAATATTAAATCACTAAATAATAACTCTTAAACAAAACAATCTTGTATATCCAATAGGAGTTAACATTTGATTCTGGGGTAAATGTTCCTTAAGCCACTTAGATATTTCGGTCTTTAGTAGGCTGGTATGAGAAGTTGGCATTAACTGAATTTCAGGTAATTTGCCAGTGGATTAAGTTTTACACTTAACCCTACTCTTAATAACAGGTTTGGTTCTGATACTTAACATTTAGTTTGGTCGTAAATATTTCTTAAGCCACTTACGTATGTAGAATACAGGTAAGTCGATACAAGTAATCGAAACGTACTGAATTTCAATTTATTTGAAAGATGATTAAAAGTTCGAGTTACATTGAGTTTATAGAAAGGCAATCAAAATCAAAATTTCATTTTAGGATAAATATTTCATGTGTCAATTAGGTATTAAAACTACCTCGATTTATTATAATCTTACGGTCTAAAAACAGAAATTGGCATTTGAACTTTAAGGGTAATGAAATGTAAATTAATAAGTTATTTATGTATCGAAATTCTGCATTGGTATTGCTTTGTTTTGAATAATTTATTTTTCAAAGAATTGAAAATGTACAACAGTGTTAAATAATAATTTCCTACTCGGGAGATGAACTAGATATTCAACTGTTACACGTATAAACTACGTTGAAAATTAAACATATGTAAAGATTGTGTATTCATATCGTGATAAATGCAGTTTTAGATACAATTTTATGGTGAAGAGTAACCGAGTAAACTATATACATTACTTGTATTCGATATGAAACGGCAATCTGCCATCAGCGTATTATGATGAATTGTGTATAAATGTGTTATGAAGTTTTTCGTGATGTGTATATTTAGATGAAAAGAAATCATTCACGTAGCCTTACTCTACAGTATAAACAAACTGATATGTCACAAATTCAATACTGTTACCTGTTTCCTCAGTACTGCTTACAGGATGGTGTATTTGCTACTACAATGTTATTTTTTTGAATATTTCTAGGGGAAGAAATTAGTACTAAAAAGGTTGATCTATCTTTGTGGCTTAGACCAAAAAGTGTTCAAATGCTTGGTTGCAAAATAAACATTTGAATAAAGTCAAAACATATCTGTTAAAAGTAGAAATAACTTTCACAAAATTTCCAATATGCTACATATTTTTACAGACCTTCATAATACATTGAATCGGTTATGTATGATGTCTTTAGGACGTAGCACCAGTAATTTCGGTGCAGAATGGAACATTATAGCTAGGTCAATCTTATATACGTGATCAGGAATTTTATGTTAGTGCAGTTCACGTTTTCTTCGTGTTCTGATTGTTTCCCTCTCTTACTTTTATTGAACTCTTCTTGTATATCCTTTTACATGCGTTGTTAACCACATAGTGAGTGCTTTATTAGATTGCACCACGAGTATTGAACTTTCAGCATTACATGTTTACAGACCACATCACTAGTCCTAGTGGTTTTTTAAACACATAGTGGATATATGTACAGAATCTATGTAAAATAGAAGGTATACTTACCGTTAAAATTATTTTATGAAAATATGCTAGACATTGTTACAACTGTCCTATATATGTATATAAATACGAAAACATATAAACATTTCACTGCAGTTGTAGGCGCTTACAAGTTAAAGTTATAGTTGTTCTGTTATTAAAACTAACATTAACACCAGAGCTATAGACAATTTCACAAAGTTTGTGCAATATATCTAAGCCTAACAATTTACTTACAAGCTTTTACATTTATGTCTCCAGTTCCTACAGAAGCCGGTCTGTCCTACCTAAACGTGATCTCAAAAGATAGTATAAGCTAGTTGCTTTTTTTTTCTGTTGTTGTTGTTGCTGAATTAAAAAATAACTAGTAATGGGTCGTTTCCATACGTTCAAGAAAAGTATTAATACCTTTAAAGAAGATAAGTGTAGGATCGAAATATTTTTACACGTGCGAGGTGTTTGTGTTGTATAATACACATTTCACAATTGATCAACTTTTAGCTTCGAAAAGGACAAACCATATATGAGTTATACATGTGTTTTAAGAACATTTACATTTTCGCACCATAGCTGTGGTAGATGTAAAGAGCAGCGAGAAATACTGTTGATTGTGTCAATAGAGTAGCACTGTTGGTTGTGTCAGCATAGTAGCACTGTTAGTTGTATCAACAAGTAACACTGTTAGTTGTGTCTGCAAAGTAACACTGTCGGTTATGCCAACAGGGTAACAGTGTTGGTTATGTTAGCATAGTAACAATTTTGGATTATATCTTCAAAGTAATACTGTTGGTTGTGTCAATAGAGTAGCACTTTTGTTTGTGTCAGCAGGGTAACACTTTTGGTTGTGTCTTCACGGTAACTGTATTGGTGGTGTCAACAAAGTAACACTTTTGGATGTGTTAGCAGAGTAACATTGTCGGATGCTTTTGCAAGATAACACTCTTGGTTCTATCAACAAGGTAATATTCTTGGTTGTGTCAGCAGGGTAACATTGCTGGTTGTGTCTACAGGGTAATGCCATTGGTTGTGTCTGCAAGTAACACTGTTGGTTATATTAGCCTGGTAACACTGTAGGGTAAGTTTGCAAGATAACGCTATTGGTTGTGTCAGCAGAGTAGCACTGTTGGTTATGTCAGAAGGATAACATTGCTGGTTGTGTCAGCACGGTAACATTGTTGGTTGTATCTACAGGGTAGTACTGTTGATAATGTCTGCAGTAAATTAACACTGTTGGTTGTGTGAATAAATCAACTCTGTTAGTTATATTAGCCTGGTATTACTGTTGGTTATGTTTGCAAGTAACACTGTTGATTTTATCTGTAGGGTTTTATTGTTGATTGTGTTTGAAGAGTAACGCTGTTGGATGTACCGGCATCATCCTACATATAATAGCATTTGTGAAAAAAAACAGAATGGTTTTTATTTATTTAAACGGTAACAAAGTGATGTTCCTATGCAAATCCACTGAGGTTTAAAGTGGCAGATGATAAAAAAGCAACACACCGAAAAATCGAGGTTAACACTGAGCACCAACGATCGTGTAAATTATTCAAAACATTGTCTGTATTACTGAAGAGAGAATGAAGTTTAAATACTGATGTTCATTAAACACTCCATCTGTAATTTAAGTCCCGTTTAAGATATAATAGGAAGAGACAATGAATTTCAAGCAGTATATCAAACTTACAAACTATTATCTCATGTGATAAGCTTGTATCGAAAATGAATGTTCTTTCTTGCTTTTACAAGGACGCGGAAAAAAAACCTTTCAGTAAAACATACGTTTTTTATTCTTTCTTTGCGTTTTTATACCCACAAACTAATATATATAATTTTTAACAGTGAGATAACAATGGGGATCGTGTGTAATAAGTTTTGACAGCGTATAGTAAGTAATGCTCTTTTTTAAGAGTAAGTTAATCTTTAAAACAATTTTTAATTGTATATATATATGTTAAAGATTTCTTTTCAATTTTACCTCTGGTAGAAAAAAAAAAGACAATCTATGACGTAGAGACTTAATGCATTATTTGATTGGTCGTACCGTCTGCTGTGGACTGCAGTTTCGCCTATTCAAAGCTCATCAGCACATCTTGGGTCAGAAAACCAAAGAAATACTATTAGGCCTTTTGTATGGTGAAGTGTATATAATATCTATCGTGAAGTAAAACGGACATTTAAATTCTAGCACGTTGAATTGCTCTTTGTTTTTTGTAGGTTGCGCCTTTCTGACTTACTGTGCTCGGGAAAGTGCTGTCAAGGCTCAGAACGCCCTCCACGAACAGAGAACCTTACCAGGGGTGAGTGATAATATCTTCTTACTCGATTGTTATTTTGTCAGTTTCTTCTTAGATGTAAAAGTTACTCAATATTTCCATCTTGATGATGCAGGTATACCTGTGCACATGAGATTATTTCACATCAGATATATATATTCAGACTTTCAAGAGCCCCTTATAACGTACACTTGATCAACTTCGAAACCATGTACACCAGATGTTATTGGTGTAGCTCACACAACAAATAAGCTCAAGCATTGGTGATCAATATCATACAAGGTTTAAAACTATTTCTTTTAACTGGAATAACTTTTACGTTGCTGGTTTAGGTTTACGTTAGTTTTAATTCATTGGAACAAATCTCTAAAATACGTAGAATTGTCTTAATGACTGTGAATGGGTAACAATGTGCAAATGATACTAGCCAAGCTTATTGAATAAAGAAAAAAATGGCATGACTCATCGGAGGCACGCGCCAGCAGGCAGTTTTAAGGAAAAGTGGTGGAAGGGATTTAAATTCACTATATACGTCATTACACGGAAAGAGCCAACTCCCCCTTGGGAATTCTGTATGTGCTTGAACTATAAAATTTGACCAATCACTTATTTAGTAAGCTGTTTCTTCTCACTCACTCACTCACTCATCTATCTATCTATCTATCTGTGTTTATTTTATCTATTTCCCTGAAGCTACTTGTCTGGAAAAAAGCTGATCTGAAAATATCGTTATGATAATTATAGGTTGACGGAATAAAAATCAAACATGTGAACCATAGTTTTGGAGGAAAGGCTGGTTGCATGTGTAGGTTTGTTACTGTGCACCTTCTAAATTACGTCGTTTCTACAACTTAAATGAGACTGACGTTTTTGGTGGTGTTTGTTGGGAATAGCCTCGGTCACGGAAACTTCGAGTTAGCAAGATATGTTTAGAACACGAGGATAATATCCAGGTCCAACGTTTTCAAAATTCTGTTGTTACTTTTTAAAAAGTAAGCAATTTTTAGTTTCACATTTGTAACAAAAACTAAAACTTAGTTAGCACTTTTAAGGGGAAATATTTTTTGAATTTATGAAGTAGTAAATATCATTTCCTTAAAATATTTAAGGGCTTCATCAAGTGTTTTTTGCTTGGGAGCTTAAATTTACTTTATTGCTCTGTTTCAGCTGTTCCAGAAGTAACTCTGTCTCCTCTCTTTATAAATCCATGTCATACATTTCTAAGCAGTTTTCTACACCGTTTACTGTATATTAAAACTGTAATAGAACACTGTCTATAATCAAATTCATGTGTATGTCTTTGCTTTAACATACGTAACTATATCCCAATTTATATTAGCATACATCTCTTCCTAAATATAATAATTAACACATTTTTTATAGATTAATGTTCCTATTTATTTCCCTAACATATTAGACTTCGTCTTACTAAACAAACTATATTCCGCAATTTCTAACTTATCAGGAAACTTCTATTATAACTATCAAAATCTATATAACTTCTAATACAGTTATCTGTATTACTAACACACCTGATGGTCTATGATTTAATACATTCAACTATATATAATCTACCATATCTATCTATCCATATTCTAGCACATCTAACTGTTTATTTCTTAACACATCTAGTTATGTTTATATTCTTACACCTCAAACTATCTATAATCTAACACAACTGTATATATATTCGTACATCTCTAACTATCTATACGCTTACACATATAAATATACATTCTTAAAACATGAACATTCACAGACACCTAATTGTCTAAGTTCTAATATTTATTTCTCTGTATGCTTTGTATAACTGTTTTTTACTAATTAACCTGTTTGTTTAATAAATTAATTAAGTTTCATTAATTGCAAAAAAGAGTGTAATTTATACATGCCTACTTAAATATTCTATTAAGAAATCAGGAAAAAAGTTACCGGAAGTTTTCTTTCCTTTTAGTACCATTACCAGGCGTCTATTTTTTTATTATTTTCTACTATTACCGGGAGTCTTTCTTTCCCTCTACTGCCATTACTTGGAGTATTTCTTTCTTTTTAGTACCATTACTGAGACTATTTCCATTTAGTACCATTACCGGGAGTCTTTCTTTCTCTTTAATATTGAAGAAGTCGTATGTTCCATGAATGTCACTTCGATAATCATCTGTTTATTTTTTTAAGTAGCATTAACTCATTTTATTAAAAGATTTAGTTATTTATATGAACTGTGTTTTTGATATCGTAGACTTTGTTAACAATTATATCGCTACGAAAACTCTCTCAAGATATGCCTATTTTCTTTGTGAAAGTAGTGCCCCCAGAGCGAAAAATTAGCATTAGTATTTGCTTTCATTTATTGATTACACCTACTAATTAATTAATATTTGAAAACTGATTGTCTGTTTAGAATGACATGTCACAATAAGGTGTCTGTATGTTTCTGTAGTATTCAGTTGTCTGCTATTTAGTGATTATGTATCCATATGAAGACTGTTTATCAATCTGTGTATGGACATTTATCCAACAAAGCAATGACGATGTCTTCTTCGAGTGATGAATAACTTTTCCTAGCAACTCATGTTAACCTGTAGCATTCTCTAGAAACGTACGTCAAACCAAGTTGCTAGGCGAAGCTGAAAGCCAGTCCTGCTTGATTATCGACTTGTCACTACTTCTCATTACCAGCTGCACCGTGTTCGCTAAAAAACCTCCTTACATGTCTATTTTTTTCCATCTTTGCTGGGAATCAAAATCTAACAACAAAAAATTAATGAAATCGCTCACGTGTAAAATCAATTTCTCCCCTTCACTTGTCGCGTTAACCCCTCCCGTTTTCACGACGCTCCTTTATCCTTAGGCGAGATTTTTCTAAATGGAAGTTTACTTGATGTTAAGGTGGGTGCGATGCAAAAGTTTAATTTCCTTTGGCAACCCTGTTAAGCGTCTGTCTTTCTGCTGACTTCCGTTATGTTTCCTGGTTACAACAATATTTGCCCAGTTCGTGATGAGAAAATCAAATGTTCAGTTAACGACTCTTGATGTATTCTACGTCCTCATGGCCTAAAGATAGCGACATGAACTTCACATTGTGTAGGGACGGGAAACTGTTGCTAATTAATGGTAATTAAATATCCAGGGCTTTAACGTAGAGTAAGACATCCAATATTGTCTTTATCTCTCTATATATGGGCTAAGATAAGCTGTACTGAATTAAACCGTACACGCGTTGTCATCTCTATCTATTGATAATCGATATAGACACTCCCTCTCCATATATATATATATATATATACGTGCATTTTCAGAAAAGAGTATTATTTGAGCCATTGTGCTCACATTGTACTGATATTTGTCGTTGGAAGTACTGCCTAGAAGTTGCTACATTTGAAGTTCAGTAACTTTCTTTAAAGGTCCTGATTTAGAGACATCGTTTGAATCAAGGTGTCTCTTGAGTCACAAGCTGAATTATTGATGTACAAGTATTGCTATACTTACTTTTTCTCTTGCGTTGTAGTTATTGCGTTACATATTGTATAACTCAAATGACTCATACTATGGAATTTTCTGCCATAAATAAAAAAAGATGGATCTGAGCGTCATGTTATTGGAGGCTAATTAAAAGAAAAATATAAGAGATAGATTGCCAGTTTTTTTGGTTTTTCTTTTAAGGAATCGCAGAAACGGGATAGAATAACGTGGTCTTTGTTTCTAGGGCGTCACGAGGGGTACGCTGTCGTGCTTTGTGTTTTTAAAGCACCACTAGTAGTGCTTTTTTAGGCATAGTGAAACGGGATAGAATGGCGTGTTTTTCTGTTTTTATGGCGTCACAAAGGGTATACTGTCGTGCTTTTTGTTTTTTAGAGCACCACTAAAGCAGTAGTACTTTTTAGACATAGTGAAACGGGATAGAATGTCGTGTTTTTTGTTTTTTAGGGCGTCACAAGGCGTATGCTGTCGTGCTTTTTATTTTTTAGAGCACCACTAAAGCAGTAGTACTTTTTAGACATAGTTAAACGGGATAGAATGTCGTATTTTTTGTTTTTAGGGCGTCACAAGGCGTATACTGTCGTGCTTTTTGTTTTTTAGAGCACCACTAAAACAGTAGTGCTTTTTCAGGCATAGTGAAATGGGAAAGAATGTCGTGTTTTTTTAGGCCATCACTCACTGGAATAAGCTGTAATTTGCGTTTAAAGATCTATATCTTACTAAAATTAGAAATCCACTAAATTACTCATTAAAGTGAAAACGGTAACATATTGTGGTGCTTTGTATTATTCGGGTCTCGTAGATTGTGTGATTTTATTTTAATCTCATAAAGCATAAAAATGCCATAGGTTCTCATGTTTTGTATTATTCAGATCTTACTGAAGTGTGCCCTCTAGTAACACAGTGGTAAGTCTGCGAACTTATAACGCTAGAAACCGGGTTTCGATATCCGCGATGGGCACAGCTCAAATAGCCCATTATGTAGCTTTATGCTTAACAACAAACAAACAAATTCACTAAAGTGAAAAAAAATTATATAGAATGTACTGCTTTATGTTATTCAGATTTAATCAAAGTAATATACTTTATGCTATATTACATAGGTCTAACTAAAGTAAAAAATGACATTGCTTAAAGTACTTTGGGTTGTTTGGGTCCAAATGTAAATTCTCAGTAAAATAAAACATAGGCTAGATTCCATTGCTTTGGCTTATTAGGGGGTCTCACTACATGGTTCACTGTTGGGACAACGGTAAGTCTATAGACTTGTAACGCTAAAATCCGGGGTTCGATTCTCTTCGGTGGACACGGCAGATAACGCAAATGTAGCTTTATTTCAAATCAACCAACCAAACAGCCAAGTCATTAAATGGGTAATTAGGTATATTATATTGCTGCCTTGTGTTGTCAGTGGCTGACAAAAGTGAGAAGTTGTCTAACAGTGTATTATCATAATGTCATTAGTGTTAGAAAATGTTTATGTGTCATCGTGTTGCTTTTTGTTATTTAGATCTCATTAAATACGGGATATATTACTGTGCCTTACTTTATTGGAATCTCAGTAATATAGTAACGTTTTCATAATGTTGGCTATTGTATATACGAACTTCAAAGTGTTGAACTAAATAACAGTTGCCACTATAATCAATTTTTTTTTGCGAAGTCTCATTTAAAATGCCACTTTTAACATTATTAAAGTGAAGTGACGCATGACTCTTTGTTATACTCTGTGTTACCAGGGTCATACTAAAGATGTAAACAACACCGTGTCTTCTATTGACGCAAATAAAAGTGCTCCCATTATTGAACCTAACGAGTTATTTAATTAACATTACGTTGACCCTGACTTATATTGCAGAATGTGAAGGAAACTATCGAAGCTGCTTTAATAATTTGCATTTCTTAGAGCATCTAAATGAGTAATTAAAATGTGTGTCAAAAAATGAGTATTTGGTTTCCTGACAAGACAACCCCCACTGGCACAGCGACAAATCTGTATGCTTATAACGCTAAAAACCGGGCTTCTATATCGTAGTAGGCAGAATGTATATAAGCCATTGTGTGCTTTGCGCTTAACAACAAGCATATTAACTAATCCAAGAGGGCAATGAATATATTTTAACAACAACACCTATTTTTATTTTAGTGAACAAGTTTTATTTAAACAGTACGTTTCTTTGAAATTTAGTTGAGTCTGTTAGTTTTAAAGTGACAGTTTTATCGTTAGTGTAATATATTTTCCATTCAGCAAATTTTCGTTTTAAGATAAGTTTATATAGTAGCGTTCAGATCAGTACTATGTCTGTCGTTTCCCACCCAGCCTGATGAGCCCTAGTACTGGACGAAAATCCTTGTCGGTTCTAGATATAGCAGATGTAGTATGGCTAATATATTATAACGTTCTCCTTTGCTTTCACTCATGGGTTCTTAGTATTACTAATGTAGTATTCTACCTTTGACGCTGTGGTTGGATGACCCGATCCGGAGACAAGAGGACTAGCTTGCTGATTGGCCAATCCACATGAATAATAGTAAAGTTAATTCAAATAGAATAATAATAATAGAGAAAATGACTTACAATATTTATATTATCGCAACAAGTTAATATTAAATATCTTAAAAGAAAAAATAACAACAACGGTAAATGAAAATAAATTCTGGAACCGTTTTTTGAACCCGGGATTCCTAGATAATAAGACCAGTGTTCTACAAGTGAGTTATCCAAAACGTACAAGTTGACTTTTCGATATTTACTTATAAAGCCTTTCATTATGAGTGTGACCATCATAATATCTTATGATGATTTATTTCTTCGTTTTGTCGAATTTTGAGCAAACCAAAGATAGAGCTAACTTTTCTGGTCGTCGATAATTTAGAAGTGATAGACTAGAAGGAAGGCAGCTGGTCAACATCACCTACCGCTAAGTTTGTGCTACTATTTACCAACGAAAAGCGTGATTGAAGTTCACATTATAACACCCCCGGCTGAAAGGGAGAGTATGATCAGTTAGGCGATTCGAACCCGCAGATTGCGAGTAAAGCGTCCTAACTACCAGACCATACTAGGCCGTGTTGATATTATTATGGTCAGGCAACTATTATAGACATTTAGCTAGACTTAGATGTATATGTAACTCATTTCCCTGATGATACCATGAAATTGTAATGTTATATTATCGTAAGAGTTAATATTAGATATTTTTAAGTGAAAACAATAAGAATAAGTGAAAAGAGACTCTGGGACCTGGGCTTGAACTCGGGATCTCTAGCTAACAAAACCAATGATCTACCACAGAGCTACCCCAAAACACTAGCAGCGGTAGACCACTCAGAAAATTGATACACATATAATCAGTGTTAAAGTAAAATAAAAAATGATATTGTGTTATTAATTTTTAGCCGAAAAATCTAACTTGTGAATGACTTAAATAAAATTGATAATTATCATTTTCAATATCACCAACTACACCAAATGACATTTTGCTTATAACCAAGCTCATATGAATCCCTGTGATTTCTGTATTCCACTGAGAGATTTTCCAAGTCTACAATATAAAGCAGTTTTTTTATTATGCTTATTCATTTGTGCCGTGTCGAAAATCTCAAAACTTCTCGATCTCTGATCACCATGAAACTTTCAGGAGTTCCTGGATATGCCCGAGAGGGATTTTAAAATCCCTCACTTCATTATTCCTTATCTTTACGAGTTATACAGCCAATTAAATTTTACTTCTTGCTTCTGTTTTAATGGTTATCGTGCTAGACTGTAAGTTCGAGAGTTTATGGTTCGCGTCCAAATGTTAAAAAAACAGTTTTCTCACTCTGTTCGTCATTTTATTTTTATGAACTCCATAGTTGTTTTAATTTCTCCTTTGCTACGTCTTAGTGACTATTCTTTTAAAATCGTTATTTATTTTTTCGAGAAACTGAAAATATTTCGAAATAAAAGAAAATATTGAAATAAAAAGTCTGATGTAAAATTTGGGTAAATTCTATTCATTCAAAAGTGAAACTAATTTTCGCACAGCTTTCAAAATGAACGAAACAAATGTTGATCGTGGCGTAGATACTTTGCTGTTGTTTATATAAGAAATCCAACCTCTTAAGTAAATGCCAAATCAAAGCAAAAAAAAAATGCCTTCCTCATAATATATTTTAAAGACAAATTTCTGTAAGAAGTTTGAAGTCAAATTAAGCACAAAGCTACTCAATGGGCTATCTGTGCTCTGCCCACCACGGGTATCGAAACACGGTTTCTAGCTGTGTAAGTTCACAGACATACCACTGTGCAGTTAGATTTTGGTACATTCAGTCGATTTGATGTAAGTTATTTCCAGCAAAAGACATACCTATTTACTTAGGCTTTTATTTGTATTTTTAAGGAAATATTTAAAACATAGAAATAATGTTAAATTTTCTTAAAATAGTAATAAACATATTTTTTCCACAATAAAAATTAATACAGGATAACGATTAACTTTTTGGGAAACAGTAAGTTCTTTAGTATAATAAAAGGCTATTTTTTACATTTCAAAGTATATGGTAATAAACAAGCTGTCATCGTTTTGTTTTCAAAAACTTACAAGTCATTATCGTGAGAGGAGTCTCCGACAATGGAACATTTCCTCTGAAAACCAATCTTTATAACAGTTTTTTTGTGCAATTTATTCCGCAAAAGAAATAAAACACCCTTCATAAAATGTTATTAAAAACACAGCTTTATTTGAACAAAGTTTTCATTCAAAAGATGAATAGAAATGAGGATATTTTATTAAGTGTCTTGAATAACTTATAAGGTTTCTGCACGATGTTAAATTGCATGTTAGTTAAGCGTGCGTAGATGATGATAACTTTTAAGCTGCCATTATTTTGTTAGAAGGACAAAGAAATTGCTTGTATATGCAAAGCAACAATGAAATCAAAGATACCTGTGGAAAGTGTTTGCCCTTGTATTTCTCAGAATGGAAATAAATATGAGTATATGTGTGTATTGTTGTCATTTTTTTATGATACCAGAATGTCATTCCATTTGAAACGAACGTGATAGGAACCAAGATTATGCGTAGCTGATAATATGATGGAAAAAAATAAAACCTAATCCATTTTTTTTTTTTTGGTACGAATAACAATGTCTTATTTGGCTGTATAAATGTTTATAAGCTGGTTTGGCGCAGATAGCCTTGATACTTTGGGCCATGAAGCCCCCCCCCTCAAAAAAAAGTTGGTGTTTGTAATATACTTGAGAGTTTGTAGAAAAAAGACGTTTTACAGGGGTAACTTTTATATTGGACTTGTTTAGATTGCATTACGTAACCGCATATTGACAACTACCTTGTGGATATGAGACAATCCCTAACGTAAGCTGCTAGGTATGTTATTGCGTTCTTCGGACAACCTTTCTGAAGCCGATCAAATCTGCTGGGTTGAAAAAGACAGGATTTTATTATTGTATTAGACACAGGCTTGAGGCATATGTGGGCCTTATCTGACCACCAGCAAGCAGGCAAGCGTTAAAGACGTACGTCGTTATTAGCTTTCGCTGAATGACCGCTGCTCTGATTCACTAGCGAATTGTGAACGTGAGCTGAAATCTACTTGAGCTTGTACTGACTCATCCAGAGAGGTTCGAGTTGCTGACCTTTTCATCCAGAAACGTTATCGCACATTTTAGTTTTTTTTTTTTTTAGTTCACCGTTTCTCTCCGGTGCATCATTATTGGAATCGAAACGAGATCCCACTCGTCAAATAGATTTGCTCTGATTGTTTTATGGCATAGCATATTATAACCTGCGTTTCTTTTTTTTTTTAAGGGGGGGGTAAATGCGAATTAACAACACATATAAGTTTAGCAGATGGTAACGAATGCCCTTTGGTTATAAACGTACAAGAAGTCATAAAACAATCAGGAAGAAGTAATAACAAAAGAATGAGATAGAAGAAGGCAATAGAATCTGGTAAAATATCCAATTACGAGAGAAAAAAGATATTATTTTTAGAGAGAGGGAAGAATTTCTTTAGTTGCCACAGTAATATATTTTTTTCTATTACTGGTGGCAGATCAAAAGTGTTGGTAAATAATATTTGATTGTTTCAACATTATGGAACTTTCTGCTGTATTTTCTTTAATAACAAAACAAATATAAATTCTGTAGCTTCATCGTGTCTGATTGATCTTTCTAGTCGTACATAAATAACAAATTATAGACAATGTCAAAATAATTGTGCGTAATAATTTTGTTTATTTGTTGTTAAGCACAGAGCTTCGCAAAGGGTTATCTGTGCTCTGCACACTCAGGGTATCGAAACCTAATTTGTAATGTTATAAGCCCTCAGACTTAACGCTGTTCTAATGGGGGATTGATCAAGTTGAGTAGAGATTTGCTGTAAACTTATAGTGCAGTAATATTACTTCAAGAAATATTTCGTTCCGTTTTTTTCTGATAAGATAATGCAAGAATTGTTTGTAAAATTTAATAAGTTTTAGAACTTTAGCATTCCTTCATAAAAACGTTTATGAAGCTTTTATAGCTTTTCTTATAATAGGTTGTTATCAGAATTCTTACATAAATTGCACTGCAAACACTCTAGTCGTGCGACTTCGATGACAAACATTCTACAAATACGGCGAAAAGGTTTGATTTCGAATTTCGCGCAAAGCTGCACTTAGGCTATTTGTGCTAGCTGCATCTAATTTAGTAGTGATAGACTAGGTGGGTGGCAGCTAGTCAAAATCACCTACCGCTACTCTTTTACCAATGGATAGAGGGATTGACAGTCACATTATAATACTTCCACAGCTACGGGGATTCGAACCGACGACCTTCAGATTGCAGATCGAGCGCCCTAACCACCAGGCCATGCCTCGCCCTGCGAAAATGTATTGAAAGGGAAATTCTAGTAAAAGTCATGTAATATTCAGTTAGTCAGTAAATGTTCAGTTAAACTATGAAAAGGAATTTTGCTTGTTAGAAATTCGGCGTTTGAGTCAACAGAGGGAAACGTTGGTTGTATCAACACTACATCAAATAGGTTGTCAGCTAACAACACAGTAACAAACAAATGGGGTAGCTGTGGTTTTTCATAAACTATTGTGTGTTGAGTTTCATAGAATCAATTTTAGTATGTAACAATAAAATGTGTTTGAAATAATTATCGTTTTAGATAAGTTAAATTGGTAGATTAATGTAAATGTCGAGATTTAAAGCAAAAATAAAACATCTAATTTCGGTGTCTATTCCGCGTGAACCTGAGATGTTTGTTTGTTTGTTGAAATTCAAAGTTAACTGCACTCGTACCATTCACCGCCAACTGTTGGGCTACTTTTGTCAGATCGAATAGTGGGGTTTGGCCGTCATTCTCATAACGCACTCACGGGCCTAAAGCGAATAGTGAGATTTATTTTATTTGATGGTAAAGGGATGCGAATCAGAGAGTCAGATTTACAGTCCGGTACGCTAACCACTGGGCCGCGATCGGACCCACGTCAGAAATAATGGTTATAGAATTAAAAATATTTACTTCTTTATATTGGATTATTCACATAAAAATAACTGATAAACTAAAAGTGGCCCCGGGATCGAGACCTGGACCCGGGACCCCCTACCTAACAAGGCCGGTGCTCTACCACTGTGTCATCCAGGATTACAAATCATCTTCTTGGTAGAGCACTGGTCTTATTGGCCAGAAATCCCGGGTTCAAGTCCTGGTACCGGAGCCACTTTTCGGTTATCGGTTTTTCACGTAGAATATTTGATATTAGTCATTACAACATAAAAATATTACTGTTTCACTTTATAAAGTAAACAAGACTTGCGAATGGAGAATAATTCTGTAAGATGGTGAATCCGTATCGCTGTGTTGGTCTTCTTGAGGAATAACAATTTATATAAAATCGCTAGTTCGTTCATTTTATTTATCTATATCCAACATTTTTTTGGTCTTGTCTAAAATGTGATATAGATAGATAGATTTAGACTTAAATGACATTAAAATTAGGTATCATTGATATTTACATGAAAAAAAGCAACTGGAGTTTTGATTACTTTTAAAGAGTTTGCTACAATTTATATCCAAACTTTTAGAGAACGAAAAGGTTTTACAACTTTAAAGTGAGCAATAGTGCCGTCAGCCAGCACGCGCATCGCTTGGGTACCCGAGGTGCATAGCCATTACAAAAGAGACACTAATTACATGCCCACATACTGAACGGGAGCCTTTGGAAGTAGTTATGAATCATTTAAATGAATTTGTTCTGATAGAAACTGGTGAGTGTAGTTTGGACGGACTACTCTACGTTGATTACAACTAGCGAGCATCATGGGAAAGCGTCTAAAGCAGCACTGAATTAGGCTTTTCAGAACCGAACACCACAATTTATATTATTTTCTAGTGGAAGGCGTCTATAAATTAGTAATGGTGGTACTGAAATCTTCATAGACACCATGATTAAATCTAATATAAATTAGTAATGGTGGTACTGAAATCTTCATAGACACCACGATTAAATCTAATATAAATTAGTAATGGTGGTACTGAAATCTTCATAGACACCACGGTTAAATCTTATATAGACTATCTCTATTTTTTTATTATTATACAAGACCGCTCAAGTTTAACAAAAACATTTTAAAAAAGAAAATTACAAATACATTGAAATATAAGTAATCATCTAACCTTCTTGTGGATGTACAGTAGCCAAGGACTTTATATGAAATGTTGTAACAAAAGACTTCCTTTTAGTAAATGTTAAAATCAAGATCGTAAATGAAAAATATATAAACTCTATGCTGTAAAAAAATGGAAACTGGATAATGAATGATATGTTGTAAAAATAAAAACAACAACAACAATATGTATCTGTATAATAAGTCATGTGTTATACAAAGCAATAATAACATAAAACAAAGCTATATATCTTCAGAAAAGAAATATGATCATCTAATAAAAAGTATTCTGTAATGAACATGAAGTTGTCTGTGAGAAGCATAAGATATGTCATGTCGTGCAACATGTATGGATGTTAAGAAAACATACTTAACATTTTTAATAACGAACTTTGTTTTCAAACGTAATGTGGTGTTAAACGAAGAGAAACCCATGAAAAGTTCTTTAGTGAACACAAATACATATTCTGAAAAACATAGTTATGTAACAAAAATGTCATGGAGAAAGCATAGAGGTATGCAAAACAAGTTGTACTTAATCAGTAAAACGTACATAGTAAAATTAATTTTGATGAAAAGAGAACATAAGCTGTATATAATCTGTTGCTTAACCTGTGAAAACGATATTCAATATTTCGCCGATAGAGGGAGACACACAGGAAATAAATGTACTTAATTTGTAAAATAATTGTATTGTAAAAATCTTGCCAATATATGAAGATAAGACAAAATATAAGTTCGCCTACAGTATAACAATTTCATCATATTACTGATACCGGAAGGCGGAGACACGCAAAAAACAATATTTGCTTATTCTGTAAGCTTACTTGTTTGTAATAAAGAAAAGACACATTGGATTATCTGCTGTGTCTACCGCAGGGAATCGAACCCTAGATCTTAGCGTTGTAAATCCCTAAACTTTCCGCTGTCCCACCGGAGGACTATTTTGAAAGAATACCGTCTCTTTTCACCTGAAATTATTGTAAGAACGAAATGAGACGTTTTTACAAAATGTGTCTGTAACGTTTTTACAAGATTATAGACAATACGAAGAGAAAATTGTGCGGATTTTGTTTACATCATTACTAGATTTATGAACAGAAATAAATTCTAGCTTAGAAATTTGACTACAGATTGTGTTTACGATAGAAACCCGCCAAGTTCCAGCAAGTTTTATGGGCCCAGTTTTCAAGCACAAAGAATTGATTTTTCCAGCAAGATACGGTTATAAAAGCCAGAAATGTTGTGTATCAGTGGACTGTGAAACTAAAATAGTTCATATATTACTCAGTTGTAAAGACTGTGTTGGAAGAAGGGACGGCTACATAGGACGCCTATCTCTCTCATCTTGTTAACAATATAATAAAACAATATATTGAAAGATTGTTAACAAGGCATCGGAACTATGAGATGAAGCCAGACAAAATAATGTGTTGCCTACCCAAGTTTTGAATTACTCGGCACAAGGGTAAAAGATTCCGACTTGGTAATTGATAGAAGAAGAATATTGTACACACCAGTGTATTCGTTTTAAGAAGTTCTTGATTACTTGTTGCTAGGATACACTCGACGTAGGTTGATCATAATAAAGAAACTTTGGTGCTCCCAAGTATGTTTTTGTTATAGCATGATTTGTGGTAATGATGTACCTAGAGCTTGTTTTATCGTTGTCTTAACTTCCCTATTCTTCCTTATCTCAGTCTATTCGTCTACACGGTAAATTTATATATGTGACGTATTTTCTGAAGTTAAATTAATTCACAGCAAGTGTATCGAAACTTTGTGTTGTATAATTAACTTTGCGTACTCAACCCGTTTACCAATAGGTAGTTGGAGAGTAGATTTACGATGAAGGCATTTGCCCGTGTCGTGGATAAGTAACAGTTGCTCGTATCGTGGATAAGTAACAATTGCCCGTGTCGTGGATAAGTAACAGTTGCTCGTATCGTGGATAAGTAACAATTGCCCGTGTCGTGGATAAGTAACAGTTGCTCGTGTCGTGGATAAGTAACAGTTGCTCGTGTCGTGGATAAGTAACAGTTGCCCGTGTCGTGGATAAGTAACAGTTGCTCGTGTCGTGGGTAAGTAACAGTTGCTCGTGTCGTGGATAAGTAACAGTTGCTCGTGTCGTGGGTAAGTAACAGTTGCTCGTGTCGTGGATAAGTAACAGTTGCTCGTGTCGTGGATAAGTAACAGTTGCTCGTGTCGTGGATAAGTAACAATTGCCCGTGTCGTGGATAAGTAACAGTTGCTCGTGTCGTGGATAAGTAACAGTTGCCCGTGTCGTGGATAAGTACCAGTTGCTTGTAGATTTTATAGTGTAATAATTTTTAATAAGGAAAAGGACTAGACTGACCTGTGATTGGGTACTAAATAAAACCTGGTCTTTTCATAATTATTTTTTGCCCCCCAATGGCACAGCGGTATGTCTGCGGACTTACAACGCTAGAATCCGGGTTTCGATACCCGTGGTGGGCAGAGCACAGATAGCCCACAAAGAAACATAATTATTTTTACCTTTTCTTGTTATAGAATTCTTAAAATTAGAGCTTCAATGTAATACAAATACTTACTATCACTGAAATACACTTTGTTTAACTTCCTTAAAGTACATTACTTCTTATTCGTATATTTTCCGTTTTATAATTTTCTGAAATATTTGATTAAGACAGTTTGTTATAAACTTTATATTTATTCTCAAGAATTATCAAAATAAAAAAACGAAATGATCTAAATATTGTGATATCTCAAGTTTTTTCTAGCTGTAAAAGGGCAACGATTATGTAGTAAAACGTCCATATTTAATCAGATCTTTACGATTGTAGAATGTCATCCGCACTTAAAAATATAATGAGTATACTGTTTTTCCTTTCAGATCGGATTATGTAAGCATAAATATTGTGTTTTTGTCCAGCAGCTTTTCACCTCTTTCTAGGTGTCCCGTACAACTTATAACTTTGTTGAAGGATCTTATAGCCTTTCTCTAGGTGTCCTATACAGCTTATAACTTAATTGTAAGAAACGTTTAAACTTTAGCTAGGGATAAGGGTCTTGTAGATTCTTAAGGACCTTGTTCAACTTTTAACTAGGAATAAGTATTTTGTAGACTCTATTGGTATTTTGTTCAGCTTGTATCAAAAAGTATGGGTCTTGTAGAGTCTATAGGCGTCTTATGTAACTTGTATCTAGGAGTAAAGGTTTTGTAGACTCTATAGGCGTTTTATTCAATTTGTATCTAGGGATAAGGGTTTTGTAGATTCCATCGGTATCTTATTCAACTTGTAACTAGGATTAAGAATCTTTTAGACTCTACACGTATCTTGTTCAACTTGTAACTAGGATTAAGAATCTTTTAGACTCTACACGTATTTTGTTCAACTTGTAACTAGGATTAAGAATCTTTTAGACTCTACACGTATCTTGTTCATCTTGTAACTAGGATTAAGAATCTTTTAGACTCTACACGTATCTTGTTCATCTTGTAACTAGGATTAAGAATCTTTTAGACTCTACACGTATCTTGTTCAACTTATATCTAGGGCTAATGATCTTGTAGATTCTATAGGTATCTTGTTCAGCTTGTAACTAAAAAAGCCCTTTATCCTTAGTTACAAGTTGAATAAGGTCGGTAAAAGTCTACAATACCCTTACCACTAGTTACAAGCTGAACAAGATACTTATAGAATCTACAATACCCTTACCCCTAGTTACAAGCTGAACAAGATACCTATAGAATCTACAAGATCCTTACCCCTAGTTACAAGCTGAACAAGATACCTATAGAATGAACAAAATCCTTACCCCTAGTTACAAGCTGAGCAAGATACCTATAGAATGTACAATATCCTTACTCCGACACTTAAGGCCATTGTTCAACTTGTAGTTTTATAGTATTATAGACCATTCCGTCTGTTTTAGCTTATATTTATTGGTAATAATTATCTTTAACCTTCTAGTTTTAGGATGTTATAGGCTCTTGCTAGCTTCTTGTACATTTTGTAGCCTAAAGGTAATGGTCTTGTTATATTTGTATCCTAGAGTTAGGGTCTTGTAACCTATTCTTGCCAAGTGTCTTGTACAACTTATAACGTAACAGTAATGGTCTTGTTATGTTTGTATCCTAGAGTTAGGCTACAAGTTGTAGCCTAACGGTAATGGTTTTACGCTTGGTAATCACTTGTTAGATGGTGTGAATAATTATTTTAATGCTCTTTAGTAACTAATGGGAATATTGTTCTTCAATGTTGTTCTTGAGGAGCTCGAAAAATTTATAAACCTTTCCGTTTGCAAAACTGAATCAAGAGATAACTTTGAAAACTAATTTTAATATATTCGACAACGTGTATTATTACAATCATTCTTCAAGTAAATAAATGAAACATTGTTAATAAATTATTAAATAAATCTGGCTTTGTAGATGTCTTGAAAATAACCCCTATTTAAAGGTCAAACTGAATTTAAGAAAAGAGAGTTACCCTCATTTAGTACTGTATTATATTTTACTCATTGACCGCTTTAATTGATTTATAATGTATTGATGAAGGACGAATGGAAATCTGTGTCAGTACATTTTTATGCAGTGTAAATATCTACCTAGTAAATAATGGAAGTTTAAGCATATGTGTGTATGTGTCAAAGCTTTTTGATTTAAACTATTGTTTTCTAACATTACTGTGAAATCTTTCTAAAATACATTAGGAGTACCTATAGTGAGGGTTAACTGTGAATATCCAACAGCTCTGTATAAACTACGTTGACAGGTATGATGTCGTAATAACTAGTCACAAATGAAGACATTTTGACAAGAGAAGATTCTGACTAAAAGCAGAAATGGGTCATTGCATTTTAATAATTTCTCCTAGCTTCCTTAATTTTGATTTATTTCCCAGTTTTTTGATGTTCTGGCAGAAATACAAAGTTTCTGGAAGATTGCAAGAAGTTATGCATTCCAGCCATTGTTCTTCCTATGAATCTTAGTTGTAGCGATAAACTTTATAAAATATTTATATTGACGAATCATTGGTTAACTACGTAGGCACAAAGAAACGTGGCCATCCTTCCCGTGTTACGAAGTTGGTACAGTGTAATATGTACGTCTTAAGCTAGTCGTGAACATCAACTGAATTATTAAACACAACAGAAGCGGGGTTTGCCTCCGTCAGCGCAGAATTCTTGCGCGAGTAGCTGATATACAGATAAAATCAAATCTTTCATTATTGCTGGTTCTCTTTTCTAGGCTGAATTTGAAATATTCATGTGATGACACGCGCGCAGGTTACTTGCTGCACGAGCACGCTTCCTCAGCGAATAACTGAGTAACAAGTTTTCATGCTGCTGATTTCAAAAGGTGTGTAAATTTGGTAATCCTTTAAAAAGCATTCTCACGTCAGTCGACAAAGAAACCACTCGGCCATAATATTCCGGATCTTTTGGAAAAGAAAAAAAAACCAGTAAAATCACCAAAGAGCATGACTAGAGATTAAGTAATAGAAAATACCAGGGTTTGCAGTTAGAGTTTTAGAAACGTGGGATTTGACGACTATTTCTTTGAATAACAGGCAAGACAGACGAGCCGTTGCTTAGTAACAGGTTGCTATGGCGACCTTTGGATTATAACGAATTTTCTTCAGAAAACATCTACGCATCAGTTTATCTATTTGTGTATCTATTCATCTTTGAACGTATACCCGTATGAATATGTACTTTAATGTCTGTTTGTATATAGTTATATATATGTGTGTGTGTGTGTGTAAGTGTGTATGCTTATCTATTTAAATATATGCCGTTGGTTTAGGAATTTACATGTATAATTTTAAATTTTTAATGTATTTAAAGTGAAATAACCTATTTACTTTAGTTAGTGAATTGCCTTCGGGATTTATGCAACGGAGCTGGAACAAACCTTTCAGTAAAAAAAAACAGTGTCACTTTGTATTAAATGTTCTTTGAATTTTTAAATACATTTCCAAATTTCAAAAACAACAGAATGTTTTTATGAAAATACAAACGGAAACGCACCGAATAATTTCACGCTCACAGTAGTGTCAGTTGGTTTGTTTTAGTAATATAATAGTAGTCATGTTTATTTATCTATCTATCTAGGTTTACAAAAGTCGAAGAAAGCATAGCGCTTTCGACAGATGACCTGTTTATTAAGAGGTAAAAACGCAGGTCAACATGTTGAAAGAACAAGAATATCATCGTGTTTTCTAATGTTATTCAACTGATTTGAAAAAATATTTGGAAATGTTACCTCCATTTGTGGTTATATTATTCAACCTGAAGCTACTTAATATCAGGTCAGCCATAGCCAGGTGGATAGGGCTCTCGACTCGCAATCTGAGTGTCGCGGGTTCGAATCCGCGTCACACCAAACATGCTCGTCCTTTCAGCCGTGGGGACGTTATAATGTCAAGATCAATCCCACTATTCGTGGGTAAAATAGTAGCCAAAGAGTTGGCGGTGGGTGGTGATGACTAGCTGCTAAATTAGGGACGGCTAGCGCAGATAGCCCTCGTGTAGCTTTGCACGAAATTAAAAATGCCACTATTTTAATTAATAGCGTTTTGAAACTCCTTCTTACATGTATTAAAAGACAAAAACTTGAATTCCAAAACACACACACAAATTTTTGTAGAATTTTTTTTTTTTTTGCGAGTTTGAGACCAATATCTTGACAACTATGAGAGACAAAACCTTTCGTTTCGCTGGAGGGAAGTTCCACTTGGGGAAATAGTATTGCTCTGTAACGATATTGGTTACCAAGAGTTTTTATTAGCTTAGGTAGGAACAAAATCGATATATTATTGTACAAAAAAAATCTACGAATAAGAGAATGATAAATATTTCATTTTAATCTGCATATTTTTCAAACAGTATGTTTAAAAACTAGCTTTTCAGATATCATACTTACAGTGCCTTACAAAAGTATTCACCCTTCCAATAATGTCAAATTTTGATTAAATATAAATAATGTAAACAATTTATTTTAATGAACTTGTTTTTATTCAAAACTCTAATGATCAAATTTAACACTGTTATGTGTGAAGGAAGTAGAATGTCAACAAAATCTGCAAAGAAAATATATAAATTGAAATTTGCTGATTGCATAACTATTCAGCCCCCTAAGTCAGTACATGGTGGAAGAACCTTTGGCAACAATTACTGCTATGAGTTTTTTTAGATAGGCCTCTGTCCGCTTTGCACAATTGGATGGTGTAATTTTTGCCCATTCTTCTTGACAAAATTGCTCCAGTTCTGACAAGTTCGTTGAGGATCGTTGATAGACTACAATCTTCAAGTCTCACAATAATTTGTTTATTGGAATCAAGTCAGGACTTTGACTGGGCCACTCCAGGACATTCACTTTCTTCTTTTGAAACCATTCCAGTGTGGCTTTGGCCTTGTACTTCGGGTTATTGTCCTGCTGAAATGTGAATTTTTAACCCATTTTAGATTCTGGGCTGATTCAAGTAGATTTTTCCTTTACTATTCGCCTGTACTTTTCACCATCCATTTTTCCCTCAATCCTGACAAGCTTCCCAGTCCCTGCTGATGAGAAGCATACCTATAACATGATGCTGCCATCACCATGCTTGACAGTTGGAATGGTGTAACACTTTGATTTGAGACAAAAAAGTTCAATTTCTGTCTCGTCTGACCACAAACCTTCTGCCATATGTCTGCAGTATCACTTACATGCTTTGTTGCAAACTCCATTCGAGATTTAACATTTCAGTAATGACTTCTTTCATGCCACTCACCCATACAGGCCATGTGTAGGGACCGCGATATTGTCGATGTATGAAGACTGGCTCCCACCTCAGACATGGAACTTTGCAAATCTTTCAAAGCCACTGTTGGCTTCACAGTAGCATATCTAATAAGTTTCCTGCTTGCCCGACTGCTTAGTTAGGTCGGCTTGATCTGGGTAGTGACTGGGTGGTATGAAGCACATTCCACTTATTGATGATGGACTTCACTACAATGAAAGGGATAATCAGCGACTTTGAATTTTTATTGTCACCTTCTCCTGATATATACCACTTTATCCCTGACATGTTTGGAAAGCTCTTTGGTCTTCATGGTTGGTTTGTCGTATCACTATGTGAGTTGTGGCTTGAACAGGTGTATTTATTCTGAAGTCAACTTAAACCACTTTGATTACACACAGACAGAGACCATTACACTAATTCTGTGACCTTATCAAACCAATCTTTTGTACCTGAACTGATTTAGGGTTGCCGTAGCAAAGGGGTTGAATACTTATGTAATTGAGAATATTCTAATTTTCTTTGAAAAATCTAACTTACTTACATAATATCAGTGTGCTTTTTTTGTTTTTGCTTTCTCAGTTTGAAGTAAATTGTGCAGATTCTAAATATAAAGTCTCATTTGAAAGTCTCATGATTACAAACTTAGACGACAACAAAATGTGGAAATTTATAGGGGGTGAATACTTTTTAAGGCACTGTACATTGGAGTGTGTGTATATGCGTGTACTTCGTGGTTAACAACATGATATGCGATCTGGATAGATGTTTACATTCAATTTCTGCTTGTTTCCATCTAAGAATATTTTTATTTTCTTGACTTCGTTTCAGTTAGGGTAACCCTGATTCAATAGCTTGCTTTCCTAATAGTAAAATATATATGAACACAAAATATCCCAAAGTAAAAAAAAAATATCTCTATTCATTCATCACTCGGAAATACCATTGGAAATAAGATACAAAGATTTAAGAAAAATAACAATAATTAATAGTGTTTACAATTAGATTCAAAAACTGACCCAAATAAAAATCTACTCTAGCTTCCTAACCAAGGTAACCCAAATGCTGGATAATAACAAACAAAATTCTTTTATTTATATTAAAACTGAATTGTTTATGATATGTACGAATGTTAGTATTTTAACAAATTAAGTTTTACTCAGATATGCTCGAAGTAGTGTGGCCCATGGATACGTTCAAAAAAAGCCATGCGATATAAAGATGTACTTTAACAGTTTATTCTATTCTTTTTCCATTGGCTACTATTTGTCGCACCCTACTTATGACCATAAGCTTGTACCCTACATCACAGAGGAAGTCAAACTTTCACGTTATTCTCCCACGTCACACAACATCTTAACCTAACACACGAATCACATGATGGTTATGAAAGCTACTATTTGTCGCACCCTACTTATGGCCATAAGCTTGTACCCTACATCACAGAGGAAATCAAACTTTCACGTTATTCTCCCATGTCACACAACATCTTAACCTAAAGCACGAATCACATGATGGTTATGAAAGCTTATGTGGGTCCACACATTTTTCAGTACACATTAAACAATTTGTACATGCATTACCTACAGAAATGTGATATATATACAAGGGTACAATTTATTCAAGCAAACAGAGAATGCTGGCTTGAAATATAAAATATGATATGTTTGGTGGAACTGCACTCAGTGACTTAAACATGGAGTGGTTCCTGTGTTCTTAATGAGAGAAACAATATCTCAGGCTTGGGCTAAAACTTAAATATTCAAGATCATGTGATTTTTTATTCAAAATACACGGAATTATTAGGAAATCTGTACTGCGGAAATGTGGTGAACCCATCGTTTTCATTGGTGTTGGTGAAGGAACATTGAGTAGTTTTGGTAAATAAGATGTTCGTGGGTTATATGATTTAGTCTTTATAATCTGAAATTCTGGTATAATCTTTTGTTGGTTCAGAATAGTGTACCTATTGTTTTTGAGTAGTTCAGTTGGTGTATATTAAACTTTTTACGAACCGAATGTTTTATCTCGATATTATTTCTAAACAAGGTAGTAGTATTTCACAAACTTTATGTTAGCTACATTTAGTTACAAGTGTTATAGTATGGTTTTCTTTGGACTTCACGAATATAATCCTGGATTGATTTGTGATCTCAAACGAGATTTTACTTTTTAGTGAGAATATACTTAATTTCTATCAGAAGTCAGATTGAGAAACCTTTGCCTTGGTCATTACTTATGAAGTAAATAACCTAATTTCAGTCACCAGTGAAGTGTCGTCTTAACGTTTCATCCTTCCCCATTATACGTGGGCCCTGTCTCTCGCTTAAACATACCCACATTTTCTTGTACGGACGGCTTGGTTAATTTTCAGTCAAGATTTTAGTTCTTTCCGTTGTTGAAATACCTCCATACTGAAATATTTTTGTGGCATCCAGAGGAATCATAGATTACCTCAAGTGGTATACATTTTATAGTATTACATATAAAAGAAATATAGAGATTACCTCAAGTACTGTACATTTTGTAGTAACGCATGCAGGGGAATCATATTAATTACTTCAACTACTATACAATTTCTAATAATAGATCCAGAAGATTTATAGAGACTACCACAACTACTTTACATTTTGTAGTAACACATGAAGAGAAATCATAGAGAGTACATCACCTATTACATATTTTGTAGTAATACATCCAACTTGTAGCAGTACATTCAGGGGAATCATAAAACACCTTAACTACTATACAGTTAATAGTAAAACTTCCAGAGGAATTATAAAAATTATCTCAACTACTGTGTTGATTTCAGGTTAACCGATCTGCCAATAGTATTAAATAATTAGACCCGCTAATAACGGTAAATGCACTCAAGAAATAAGGAGAATAATTCTGAAGTAACTTTATTAACTGAGTTTTCCTTGTTAGTATGCGAAATAAATAGACTGAACAACAACAAAAAAAACGCAATATGAAAAGACAGTCGCTTCTAGTAATGCTGTTCCTCATTTCTCTGTTTCAGGCTTGTCCTAGCTCACTATGGTGGCAAACATCTTACAGGACTGTCCAACTTCCCAGTGACATAAGGGCTTTCATCAGACATTGTTGGCAGCTCAGCCTTTGGAGACATTAGTGCCAACCTATGTACATATTCGGCGATCTTTCTCAAGTTCGATGCACCAGCAAAACATGCTTCTTAATCCATGGTCTCACCAATGGTTAAAGTTAGTTTGGTACTCTCTGTCTTTGCAATGACTTCACACCCATCGCTGCAGTCCTCTGCTTGGGCATCCTGGATTAATTAAAAGGCTTTCATAAGTCCATGACAAACCCATATTAACAATCATAACAGGAAAAATTCGGGAACTGGATCAAGAGCTTGCCAGGTCAAGAACATTGATTCGCAGTTGAGAAAGAGAGACAGGCCATCATTGGAACTTGACCATAAATACTGGGTGTCTGAATTCAGATGCAAAGGTTGATTGAGTTCTATATGGTCAAAGTTTCAGCTGAGTGTATAGGTGAAGGAAGGTCATTATATATCCATTATGAGTATTAATTAGGTACTGGCCAACATTTTTATGGGAGAATTAGAGATGAGACTGTTGGAAAGTTGCACAGACAAACCAAAGTTTTGAAGATACTACTTTGATGGCATTTTTCTACTTTGGGTAGGAGACGAAGATTCATTAATGTCCTTTTTATAAACGTGCTAACACCTTTCACAGTTCTATTAAATTTACTCTAGATTACTCCACTGCCCAAATAAGTTTCTTATATGTAAACCTAACATTAAAAGATGGTGTTCTACATACTGATTTGTACCGAAAACCAACGGATAAACCACAATACTTTCATAATCAAAGCTGTCACCCTCCACACACCAAACATAATATCACATTCAATCAGGGCATCTGAAAGGAATTTTATCAGAGGGTACAAAGTATCCATCGGGCCCCCCTTCCCTTCTCCATTAATCATCCTGTTTTTAGCCACTACGATTTTATGCCATGAGATGTAAGGCCAAAAAGGGTATGCAAGATGAGAGAGGGGTGGAATGGAGTGCTCTGTTGATTTTCTGCATTAGAGACCTTATGCTCTTATACTCCCTCCATGATAAATATAAATAAAATAAAAGAGGGGCTGAGAGAAGAAAGCACATTTGAACATCTTTGTTTATTCTACAATACAGATAATGGGAAATAATTCACATTGAAACATCCTTTTATATTGCAATGCAGATCAGAAGACATAAA